>NW_008681962.1:32028-38368 GCF_000695815.1 Acanthisitta chloris
CTTATGAACTTAACAAGAAATATTTCCACTGCTTTTTGAGAAACAAAGTCATAGGCCAGCAACTCAAAAATCCAGTATAAATGGTCTGTATTGTTCACATTGAAAAGAATTTTCACCTATCACCAATGCAACTCAGTTGCAAAGTTATCTTCCCAGCTACAATTTATCCATTATTGACAAAACATATTGATTTTGGAAGACTGACTTCAATGTGTGGTATCAATTTGAACCACTTTTCATAGTTGCAGACATCACCTCAGCTACTATTTGACTGTAAAACAAAGTGCTTCACTCTTCTGTCCAGAAATGAAGCAGTCACGTATTTTCATGGAAGCAAGTGAACATCATAACTTTTTTGTCCAGAAATGAAGCTGCCACATATTTTCATGGAAGCAAGTGAACATCATCTTATGCTCTGTGGTCTTCAGGGGCTGTAAGCAGATTCCCTGTTTAGATACCCACGTGGTACTTCCTCTTTGTTTTTTAAATTATAGATCTGGTGGCTGAGAAAACACCTGGAGCAGTTCACCTGGGAGGAGCCCAGTGTGGTACTTCCTCTTTGTTTTTTAAATGATAGATCTGGTGGCTGAGAAAACACGTGGAGCAGTTCACCTGGGAGGAGCCCAGCTCTCCTCTTAGGGATGACCTTCATCACCTTGGGACTCACCAGCAGGAGCCATGCAGCAGCACGAACGGAGAGAGGTCCTGGCAGCAATGGCCCAGCTGCTCCTGCAAACCCACTCTCCCCTTCCATGTCACTTTTTTCTGTCTGATTTTTGTCCTCTCAGAGAACCTCCCAGTTCCATCAGAGCTGAAACACATTCTGTTCCAGCCCAGCCTGCTGTCCAAGTGCTCTCCAGGGACCTTCAATGGGACTTTGCCATTTCCTACCAGATATCTCTTCCCCCCTCCATTATCTTCCACTCACAGCCCTACCTGCCCACTCCACACCTCCTGGACAGGAAGCACAGCAGTCCCCAAGCTCTCTCTACCAAGCAGAGGAACCTTGCTCCACCTTTTGGCTGCCTCCCCTCCCCCTCACTTGCTCATCTCATCAGAGGATCCTAACGCAGTGGTGCTGAGGGACAGGCAGATCACACAGGCACTTGTTAGGAGTGAGCCCTCCTCTCACAGACAGAGCCATGGCTTTTTCCCAGGGAAGCTCATGGGACTCAGGATTAGGTCCTGGCAAGCACTTGGGCACCCACAGTGAGATGTCAGGGGGAATCAGGAAGCCACACACACAATGCTGAATCCAGCCAGCGTGTTCCATCTGCGCCAGTTCCTCCCCACCCTGCTGCTGCCCATCCACCCTCTCCCTTCCTGCGCTTCCTGAGCGGAACACCTCGTGCTTGTCATTACTGGATTTCACGTAATTGATTTCAGAGTCCAGCTGATCTGTCAGGGTCATTTTGAACCCTTTCCCCAAAGGGTCTATAATCATCCCTCCCTGGTGCTGTGCTTGTTTTTTTCCAAGTGAAAACTCTCTTCCAGAGGGCATTTCCAAGAAAACAGTCCTGGGACTGAACAACAGTCACTTAGAGCATAAATTTGCTCATGAGACCATCATGAGGGACTGTAACAAAACCCTTTATTTGGGATACATTTAATCCATCCCCTTTAACCACTCTGCTGCTTCGCCAAAATGAGATTAGACTGACACGGCACAGCCTGTTCCCAGTAAACTTATACAGTGTGCCCCACGCTATGATCCAGTCATTCGTAAAATTGACAGAGCAGTGTGTGGCAATTTCATCTAGTGCTCTGAAGGTGAGCTGCCTGGTTGGCAATTCCAGAGATCTATGTCCTTTGGGAAAGTAGCACAATATCTGCTCTCTTCCAGCATTCTGGAAACCCTCTGGTCTCCAGGTGTTCTTGAAAATATCACCCACGAGGCTCATCCTTTGAATGCCCTTCAGTACATTTCATCAGGTCTGGTGCACTTGAACACAACCCATTTATGTAAACATTCCCGGTTCTTTAGCTTTTCTTGCCTGCAGACCTCATGGAAACTGCTGGCAGTAAGCATCTGAAAACAATTTATCCTCAAAGAAAGTAAGATAATTATTATTTCAACTTTTGCTGTTCTTTCTACTTTTCAGGTTATTTTATAATCTGTTTCTGTGTGGTTTTCCATCTTAATCCTAATATATTAACAGAAACTATCTCTGTGGACTTACCTGCCCTTGCTAAATGAAATCCCTTTTGCATTTGATACTCTCCAGTTCTATCCCAGCCTGCCCGCTGGTATTCTTGTTATTCCTGTAACTTTCTATTTGCTTGTCTGATCATTAAGAAGCTCCTGATATACCTGACAGTCTTTTATCTTGTATTTAGTGCAAGAGCTTTCTGTGGTGGTCCATCGATCAGGGATCTGTTAATTTCCTGTATAAAAACACTTAAGTAAGTGATGATGGACTAACTATGTGTGAACTATGGGCCTGACACCTGCTTTATGACAACTGCCCCCACAGCTGCTCTGACCCTGCAGGGGACCTACAGCAGCTCACAATCGATAAAACAAGCAAGCAGGGCTCACTTCAGGAGCATTTAGTTTCTTTACGTGGCTTCCAGTGAAGCCTGGCCCTCTCTGCTCCATACTGGCACGCTGCCTTTGGAACAGCCCCCTCAGCCCACCCTATCTCCCTCTCCTTTCTGTTCCCTACATCTGTTGCTCTGCAAAGAGAGTGCCTGACTGGCTATCACCACAGAGACAGGCATCCCAAAGCAGCATATGACATGATTCCTGAAGAAATTACAGAGCCTCCATATGGAAATTTCCAAACAGTGGCAATTTTCCAACAGGACTCTAGCGCTCTCAAGTTACACAATATGTCAGCTGACTCTCCTGAGACAACTTTCTCTTCTGGTGTGGCTGAAGAACGTCACCTCTGCCACCATCACACAGGCAACACGGGCCACCTTTGTTTGTTCTCACCCTCCACACCACTTGAGAATTTGTGGTCACCACTCCCTGAGCACCTGTGACAAAATGGCCATATTCAAACTTGATTTTGAACAATTCAGGTCAGAAATGACACGAGTTTTGACAATCAAAAGGCAAAAAAGCATAGTAAGGGTAAAATCCCAGCTGAGATGGAAGTGGAGCTGTCCCAGTTTATAGAGGATTACACAAGAGCAAGAGCAGGGATTGGGATAATGAGTCTGCAACCCCTTCTGTTTCAGTGTGTGAAGTGATCTCTAAAAAGTTATAATATCTGCCAAACACAGGTGACAGAGGGTCAGACCGATAGATGTCAGAAAGTTACAGTACATTTGTTTATTCAGCTATCCAGAAACTGAATAGCTTAGAAGGTATTTTGGAAACTAAGATGGGAGAGGCAGCTTGGAGAACAGTCTGAGAAGAGTGTCCACAAAGGAAAGTGACAGTGTGAAAGACTGCAACAGACATGCCAGGGAAGGCAGAAAGCCACAGTGCCATAGCAATCTTGGCCTATCAGATTTATTGATTGTTTCGTGGTATTGCTGAGAGGCTTCCAGCAGTGAACTGTGCCCTACTGTGCAAGCTACTGTACAAGCTACTGTACACACTGTTGACAGACATTCCCTGCCCTAAAGAGCTCAGAATTACCAGAATGACAAGATGCAACAGGCAGATGAAGCAATGGAAGATGTAACAATCCCTGCCCACTGCACCTCTCTCAGGTCTTGAACCAGGGTAAACAGAGGAAGCAGATGAAGGTGCTTTCCCTTAAGAAACATTTTTCTCTAATCAGAGAAGAATTTTGATCAATATCACTACTCACCATAAGCAAGCATCCAGCAAAAACAGTAAATCCTTTCGCGTGAAGGCATTTTGCCAAGGCATGTCCAAAACCTTTGTCACAGCCTGTTATTAGCACTGCCTTCCCTTCAGCCTGTGTGGGGAAAGACAGTCACACAGTATGATCAGACATTGCAATGCTGCAGGCACCACCAGCAACCTGCCCCATAGCACAGGACCTGCCTGCAGCTCTGCAGCCAGGGCCAGC
Source organism: Acanthisitta chloris (assembly GCF_000695815.1). NCBI lineage: Eukaryota > Metazoa > Chordata > Aves > Passeriformes > Acanthisittidae > Acanthisitta > Acanthisitta chloris. The sequence continues at coordinate 36,021 of NW_008681962.1, forward strand.
CAATCTTCAGGAGGTACAACTCCAGCTCCAAGTCACAGAGGCACCTGTCTGCACACTAACCTGACCATGGTTTAAACTCAGTCATTTCAGTGAAGCTTCTGCTGGGTCAACCAGTGTAAAGGAGGTGACAAGATCACTGTACAGAAACACAATCAGCTCCCTGTGAAATCCTAAATTTATTCAGTTGCTGGTCTGTAACAATTTGTGTTGCTTTGATACCCAAGCTAGAACAGTAACTCTTTCAAGTATAGGTGGCCACAGCAGAACAGAAACATTTCAAATAAGTTAATGATCTACCAGCTCATACACATTATAAGAAAAAGCAGCATAGAAAACATCCAAATGGCAGGATGTCACTGCCTTGAACTGTACAGCAGCTCTTTTAGCTGCTGAGTGACTACTGTCTGCTCCCCACCTACTCCCACTCCATGTGGCACTTTCCATGCAGTATTTTAACAGGCAGGAATGTGACTACAGGTTAGTTTCCTTCTGAAACTCTGCAGTCTTAAGAGAAACAATTTGTCAAATCCTACAGTTTTCTCCTACGTTATTATTATCTTTTGAATGACAGATAAATTGAGAGAGAAAATTTGATACTCCATCTGGTATGACACAAGAGGCTTGCAATAGAGCTGAATGCAGAATCCCAAATCCTGAAGTAAAGCCTGTAGCAAAACATTGCCCATTCACCCTCTGTCTTTGCTTGAAAGTCATCTCCTCCCCACAGCTGTGAAGCAATGAACTCCCAACACTTAACCCAACTAGCAGGCTGCCAGCTGCTGAGCTGCACAATGCTCCAAACTGAAGCCAGTCCCTTGAGGCAATCAGGTGATATAGCAATAAAGATCTAGAGGGTGCAATAAGGAAGTGAGCTCAATTCCATCTCTGTGGAGATATCTGGAACTAATATTCCCTATTACTGTATTCACAATAACTAGAATATGAACACTTGTACTTTATACTATGTATGTATTGCACTAGCTTGTCCAGCCATGTTTTCATGCAGAAATAGGTCAATCACCAGTGCTCTGTCATCTCTTGCTTTGCTGACACACAGGGTAGTGAAGTGGCAATCAGGGATAATTGCAGAGTGATAGTGATCAGAGCATTACTGCACAAACTCAGGGTGAGCCAAAGCAATAAGCAAATAAGCCACACCCTTTCCTATAATTCATGTTGAAGTTATTGCTTCCAAAGGGGAGTCATGATCTGAAGCTGAAACTAGAACTGATCAAAAGTCTATCCTGCATTTATCAAACACCCACATTAACACTGATTCCTACAGCTTTATCTGCTATGACCCCAATTGCTGGTGATCAAACACGTGATTACAGCAGCACAGCTCAGAACAGGCCAAGGCCCAACAGCAGCACTGAGCCTGCAAAAACCCACAGGATGTGCTAGAACACCTACCTGTACCTGCACCTGTTTGTGCCATGCCTGATGGACAGAGAGCTCCCAGGGATGACAGCAGGGAGTGACCCCACTCCCAGCCAAAAACATCCATCCCAAAACCACTTCAAACACAAAAAAAAAGCCCAATCATCCTTATCTTTGGAAAGTCCCAAGATAAGGCCTAATGGGGCTGTTCCTGGGGTTCAATTAGGTCAGTCTGCACCTTACAGTTTGACTCAGGGCTGGACAGGCAGAGAGAACCAGCTCTCAGCACAGTGACCCTAATGAGCATTCTGAGGAACTCCAGGTGTCTCACTCACTCAGTAAACACTGCTCAGGGCACAGCACTCCTGCTGACAGGGCACCTGGAACCTGCTAGGAGCACAGAGTTACTTCTTGTGCCAGAGCTGCTGCTGTGGCATGTTGGCAGAGCAATAGTCTGTATGCTGACTGAAATACACATTCCTCAGAGTTCAGACAGCCCCAGCAGGGCAGCCTGGTTAACCTGCAGCCAGTGCAGGTGCACACACCTCACTTGCTTTTCCTACTGTGATATGACCATCTTTATTAAACAGTGGAATGTATTTTACTAATGCAGGTGATCTATCAAATGTAGATACATTTATTGCAGAAGAGGCTGAAGAAATCGAAGCTACACGGTCTAGACAATGTGTGAACTCACCACGCTTACCTAGACTTTATCTTCTATTGTGCCACTATTTTGATCCTGGTCCCTTTTATGCTCTCCCCTGCCCATCTGCTTGTTATCAAAGATTGATTTGAAGATGAGTGCAGCTACACAGTAAACTTTGCTTGTTCCCTTTTTCCAGGATTGGAAAGTGAAGGTTTTCAACCCCAGGAAAAAGAGCTGAAAGTGTTCACTAAAGCAAAGGTGTTTTCTCAGGTGAGATGGGGAAGGTCAGAGGAGCAGAGTGGATGGCAGAGTGTGGCTG
>NW_008681963.1:0-4340 GCF_000695815.1 Acanthisitta chloris
ATTAGCTGTTTAGCAAAAAAACTAGTTTTGCTGATAATAGTATTTTCAGATATGCCCCTCACTTAGTGAGCCAGTGGGATTGTCTCTAGCCCATGGTTCTCTGCCTCCTGGCACCAACTCTTGCTGGTACCCAGTTGTAAACACATGATCAAATTGTTGTGCAGGAGGTGAGCAGTGGTGATTGCCACTCATGTGTTTGTCTCCAGTGGCATATAAAAATAATTTCACTTGGTTTAATTGACTCTCAAGTATAGATTTAACATCAGACACAGCTGAGGAACCTGCAGACCCCACAGCTCAACAGATGCAAGATGAGTTTGTGCCCTGCATTTACCCTGCTTCTGGGCCAGCAGCAGGACATGAGCTGTGTCTCATAATCCTTCTGAGTCTTTGGAAATATGTACTCTATCAAGATGTGGGACATTTTCATAAACATTTGTAATTCTTGAATAAGTTCCTGCATTCCTGTTTTGCTACACTGGATATAAAATTAGCCCCATAGTGGGGTTTTTTCCCCCTATTGCTCACCTATATAATGTTCTCCTGCAGACTCTGTTTCTTCTTCTTGGCTTTTTTCTTTTTTTAACTTAGGTTTTGTTTTATTGTGATTGTGTGTGGGTTTCATGTAGGGTTTTTAGTGTGTTTTTTTGGGTTTTTTTTCTGGAGTCAGTGAATCAGGAGGGGTTTTTAGTGTGTTTTTTGGCTTTTTTTTTCTGGAGTCAGTGAATCAGGAATACCTTTCACATCCGCCCCTGTGAGCTTACCCAAGGCAGATGAACAAAGATCTCTTGTTGTACGCAGCTTTCTCAACAACTCAGGGCACTGTTAATATTGCCCTGTCAAATCAATTTATTTCAGAAGGAGAAGCAGCACCTGTCAAGGGAGTACACTGTCTGATAAGCTAGGGTGCTTCGGGGGAAGCTGGCCAAGCCTCAGACGACAAGCTTCATTGCCTGCCCCATCACCTGAAAACTTCTCGTTTTCCACGCTCCGCAGTAACATGTTACCCTGCATAGAGTCCCACTCGAAACAGGCATCTCACAAGGGCTTGGGAATTGACTGCAGAACAGCCTGTTACATTTTAGTTACCCGTGTTTGAGGTGCATGTCGATGTGAATTGAAAAATATATTTTAAAGTTCACATTAGGATAGAGCGTCTGCTGTGTGCCAACTTTCTTTTTCAATAAAATCACTTCTCTGGGAGTCTGAACTGTCTTTGGTCTGAGTCCACAGTGGCTGAAATACTTGATCCATTATCTTTCCTGCTTGCTTGGGTTCCTCTCTGTGCTTATGCTTGTGTGTGTCTTCAGAGGCAGGTGTGTATTTTTCTTTGAAAGAAGAGTCCTTTGCAGCATGATTAAGCTTGAAATAATATGCAGATTTCCCTGGGAGAATTAGTGATAAATAGTTCCCTTGAGACTTTTGGAGTCAGGATTCTGTCATGTTATGGGAAGCATTGAGGGAGTGGGAACAGTTCAGTAAAGAACAAAACATTGTTCTCAGTTCATCAGGTGTGCTTGTTTCTGTTGCCACGAGGGCTCAGATTGAGACTGGGCTTCCTTGGGTCATTCCAGCTCTGCCTTGTGGAGTTGAGAGCATCTTACTGATAAGCAACATGATTTCCTCTGATTCTGCATTCGAGCCATGAAAAGCCTGTTTGAGACTGGATTAACAGTCAGGGTGGCTGTCAGTGGCAAAATTGCTTTTAACTTACCCAGTTGAAGACTAGAGTAAAATGCTCCATGGTGTCAGGATCTCCAGAAAGCCTGGGGCATGCTGTGCTCCTGGGATGCTCTTCCAGCCTATTTTTATTTCCTTTTCCTCCCCATTTTAGTTGGCTGCTGCTGGAGTTTGCCTTCAGTGTGGCAGGCAAGGAGGTCCATGCCGTAACGATTTCCTGAAGCACTAGTAGGGAACCTGCTGCTGTAGTTCTGTGGCTCTTAAGTGTGCTGAGTACTTGGGCTTGTCTGATCAATAAGGTTTGGTTTGAAAACCTGCCAATGGATTACGGAGCCTGTAGCATTTGCTGCATAATGCTAAGGGATAATCCCTGTGTTTAGAGAGTGCTTCTCTCTGGGTTAATTTATTCAAGTGGACCTTAAAACAAAATTAAAACCCAAAAAAGCAGCACCACAAATGTCTAAAGCAAAGCCAAACCTGTTATAAAATACTTGCCTCAAAAAGATACAAGCTGCCCCTCCCTGACCAGAAATGCTTGGTGTGAGTCCATTCACTTCAGCAGTGCTCCGAAACAAAACTGCTCTGGCTTTGGTCCAAAACCAATCTATGAATGCGCCAAAAATGTGATAAATGCTAATCAAATGTAATGTAATGAATCAGCTGTGACATTTTATTATGGAAATTAAGCATCATGCAAAACCTTGCCTAAGGAGAATAAATTGTCAGGGAAAATACTAATTTTCATGTGATAATTAAGTTTTCTTTGCTTTTCATTTCCATGTCTAAGAACGTTTCAGTTTCACTTTTTGTAACAGGCATTTGGTGTGAAAGCCATTTCAAGCAGGATTTAATTTATGAAATTGAAAAGAATTGCCACTCCCACTTAACTGCAGGAAAACAGAACTGGATGCAGGGAATGGTGGTGCTATTTTGAGAGTGAGAAAGATCTGAGAGGTAGAAAAACTAACTTGCATTTTACCACAACCCTTCTGAGCAAGTACACTGCTCTTCAGTGGTGTGATGCCCAATTTCCTTGCCAGTTCTGGAAGAATCTTGAGTGTAGGTGAATTGTACCTGTAAGGAAATGCTGCCACAGCTGTTGTCTCAGGGAGAACCTCGGTGGGTTGGTAGATCTGTTGTAGGGATGTTGTCCTAAGGGTGAAATATTAATAATGGTTTCATTAATTGGGAAGCTGTAGTTTGCTGGGTGGATTTGCTTTCAATGTTTTTAGTCTGTTGGCCTCCTATGTGTATGTATTGAATGAATACAGCACTAGTGTCCTGTGTTCAGTGTGAAGTGCTCATAAGCATATGGCAAACCCCCACTTGTAAGCTGCCTAAGCTCTGTCTTACGAGCCACAAACGTCCTCTGCATTTCCCCTTTCATAATCTTCCCAATTTCCATCTCATCTGCATTCCCAGCCATGGTTATGTTTTGTTGCTGTTTGGTTATATTTGTTTTCCTGCAGTGGTTTTGACGACTTTGTTGTGTTTGTAAGTGACAATAATGTCCCTTCCTGATTGCAATTTTGCCAGCCAAAGTTAAGTTCTTTCCATTGACACCTGTAAGACAGGATCTCTCTTCTTTGTGCAAATTTCCTATGTCTGTTTGGTTTGAATTTGCCTTTTTTGAAAATGAGTGACTCCTGTTTTGTACAGTATGTCAGAAATAGTCTAATTCTAAGTAGGATCTTAGGGAGTAGTATTGATCCTTATTCTGTCTGATCACTTCCACTGCGATGGTCTTTGTCTTTACATCCTGAATTGACATTTGCCTCTTTTGTGGTTGTATTGCAACCACCTTGTGGTCAGTTGTTACTCACAGAATTTTCTCCTCATTTCCAACTGTTAAAACTCGTTGCTGCATGCAGAAGTTTTTATTAGTCTCCAGGCATGTGACCCACCACTTTTGTTTCACTGGATTTTTTCTGGAGCTGTTATTCATCAAACCCATGCAGTCTTTTCTATAGGTTAGTCCAGTCCTCCTGTCTTGGCAGGGTCTCAGCTTTGAGCTGTCAGACAACAGATTTCATCAGTGCAGCTGTACCAGTGTAAGTGTTGCTCATTAAAATGCTAGGTCAGACTGGCGTCAGTTTGTCCTTGACATGACAGTCCCCAGTGGTAACCTCTGTCTCAGCTTGACTTTATTCCTCGACACTGCTAACGCACAGGTGTTTTGAGTGTGTTTCTTGGGAACATTCCAGGGTACTTAATATTTTATCACTTTCAAATTGCAGTGTACAGAAGTCCTACTATATTTAGCATGGAGTACTTAGTTTTAATAATACTACTTAGTTATAAAATAGGTGTATATTAAGGATATTCAGTGAAAGAGTATCTATAAAATTGTCTTTTAAGTAGTCCTACTAGTCAAACAAAGCCCTTGCACTACACCTGTAATACTGATGAACGTGAGCAAGGTCTTGACAGCCTGACAGGATGATGTTCCACCAGGCAGATGCATTAAGGATCTCCTGAACTTGGCCAGCCTAAGCAGGGCTAAAAGCAGGTGTGGTATGTCATTTTGAAAAAAGCTGTGTGTGCTTCTGTATCACCACAGATGATGCTGCTTGGCCATTTCTGCTGAAACCACCTCTGGCATCTACATTAGTTAGGGCTGAGTTTTCATACCACAGAACCTCGAGCTAACAGTTCTTTCC
>NW_008681963.1:4351-9439 GCF_000695815.1 Acanthisitta chloris
GTTGTAGAGTATTATTTTTGACACAACATGGGTGATGTGTTCTATTGCGTCGCTATCTCTTGTTTCAGTGTCTTGACCTGCCCTGATTCAACTTAAGTCTCAAAACCCAGGACACTGTAGCAAAATCTAATCCCTCAGGTCAGATCATTCTGTGAAAGTTCTCTTCAGATCTTTTTTCAGACAGCCAGGTATCTTAGAGCAACGTGCTTTGCTTAGTTGAGATATTTGTAAAACTTGGGGACTTCAGTTCTTCCATCCCTCAAACATCTGATCTTGCTGTTTCCTGTCTGATTCCCTTAAGCACGAACAGAAGATTCCATTCCTTGTGTATTTTCTTCCATCTTCCCTGTCCGTAGCAGGACATCTCGATTGCTAATGGTCTAACAATGGACTTGTGCTGTGCATGTTGTCCCTCTGGAGGCTTCAGCTGCTGCTGGTGGGATAAGCAGTGAGTGTGAACAGAGGGAGAACATCCAAGCTGTCCGAGTAGTTTGCAAATTATTGGATAGGTGGGAAGGAAAAGAGGAACAGAGAAAGCCATCTGCCAAGGACTGTAGTACAGCCTACTGGCAGTTTGCTAGAGCTCTGGTTTCTTTACCCTATCCAGGAGCCATATACCATTTCATGGTACAGTTTGCTAGTGCCTGACTGAATAAGCACCAGGAAGTTTTTTGCAGTTTAGAAAACAATATTTGCCTTTGTAGTATTATATTTTACGTCTTTTTTGAACATGACATTTCTGGCAGTGTGGAATGGATCTTTGCCACATTGTTCTTCATTGTATTCTGTCCTGTTTCACTGTGATTCCTCAGTTTCATGCTTGATGAAGTTGTTTGGGAAGTTGCTTCCTGAAATTCTTCAGCTCCAAGGAAAGCCATCTGGAGGCTCAGTGTGGCACTGTAGCTGGATAGAGTATTTTTTGGCCTTCTATCACAACTAAGTGTACACTGTCATCCCTTTAAACACTGAACAATTTGTGTTGACAATGTTACTCTTATACACTGTAAAGATTCTTTGAGATGTAAAAATACTTTCAGACAAAGCTCCTACGTGTTCCCCATAGGTACTTTGCATTTAGGTCTGTCAACAAAGTATGACTGCACAGTTGAATGATTGCTAGTTGCACTTGGAGTGCTTAAATATACCTCTCTTTTATTAAAACAGATGATCTGTCACAGCTTATCCACTGTACCTTCACAAAGTCAGTGTTTTGACATTCTCCAGACTGGCATCTGTAAATATCTGGTAAGTACCATTTTGTCTTCTAGGTTAACTTCCTTGTATTACATTATTAATTATCACGAACCCTCAAATCCACTTATTCCCTGTATTTCATGTATAATTTCAGCATTTGCAAAAGTTTTCAACAAGATTAGGGGGAGTTTAAAAAAAAAAAAATCAAATAACTGTTGTTGTCCAGACTTAGAAGGATGTTTTTGCTCAGATTTGTGAATAGTTCAGCCTGTTTTCAAGCCAGTTCAGCCATGAATGAAAGGCTTTTTGGTTTGCTTTGCTTTTCAAAAGAGCAACTTGCAGCTTGAAATGAGTTTTACACTCTGTCTTCTCCTTATATTCCTGAACACTCCCTGAGCTGGGGATGGGGATGGCAAAGCCAAAGCTTCTGGGTAACAGAACTGTCAGGGACAGAATTTACAGTTACCTGTGATGCTGTATGACAAGTTGGAGAACCTGTCTGCTCTCCTGTCAGTGGTTCTGTGATCTAACAGGTGTCTGCAATTCCCTCTCCCTACTGAGAGGTTACGAGACCAAAACTTCCATAGGGACCTTTATAGTAGTCTGATTTTGGGGGTGGGTGTTGACACAAAGCAGTTTCTAAATAGGTTTGTGTGTTCTACTACACTGTCCCTTTTGAGAGCCAACAGTTAAGTGGGTCTTTATACAAGATCTCTGCCCAAGGTCTCTAACTGGCTGCTGACACCTAACAGGGAGTAAAGGCCCCATGTAGGGAACATCCTAATGGGAACTTATTTGAGCAGCCTCATGTACTGGATTTGTAGAAACTGAAACGTCTGCGTTCACATCGTCTTCCAGACTGGCTGACTAACACATTCCATCAGCAGTGTTGGCTCATTTGACCTTCAGGATGCTTCTTTATACACAGACATCTGCTCACTGTGTTTATCTCCTGTTTGTGGCTGGTCAGGGACATGGTTATTAGTTGTTACTATTTAGTGCCTCAGTGACCTCTAGTATTCAGCAGGGTCTTGGTGACAGCTGCAGTCCACCTTGTGTCACACAGGAGCACCATCCTGCTGCTGCTGCTGTCAACCAGCAGCCTCTGACAGTTTAAAACAGTGCACTTGCAGCTGAGCAAACTAGGCTACTCTTTATAAAACCACTTAGTTTTTTAAAGGTAAATGGTACCACACTAGCAATGCATGAGTTTTTTTAAACTGCTTTACAGGACAAAAGTTTAGGGTACTTAAACTATTTTCTAATTCACTGCCTTTATCCCCAACAAAAATTTGTTTCTAAATTATCTATCATGCCTATGAAATCCTCATCCAAGATGATGTTCTCACTTTAACAACAGAAGAACATCAGCCCAGCTGTGGGCTCACCATCTCTTTCATCAGCTTGGATTTACCTCAGCCTGTAAGGCTCCTGTCGGATTCCAAAGGAGACTCACCCTGATGACAATCCAGTAGAAGCTTTTCTGTCTGTAGTGTAAATCAAAGTTTCCTTCTACCTCAGTGGCTGCTCACTGCCATTTCAAGACTCAAAGGGCTGCCCTGTCCCATGATATATGCTTAAAAGGAAAGACCTGTTCTGCCCAGAAGATTGTTTGTGTCTGCACTGTGGCTTAAAGCAGTGCTGTGTTTTTTAAATACGTGTGGGATGAGTTTGTTTAGAGGGGATGGAGATGCCAGTTTAACCTTCTGTTGGTATGGGTGGCAGTTTCTTGGGGAAATAAGAGATTTTTAAAAATGCAGTGATGTGTAGAACTTGAACAGAAAGGAAGTAGTACATATCATGATAGGAAGAATATTCATTCAGCTCTAGGCATGCTTGTATCCCAGCAAAAAAACTTGTGTATAAAGTGATGAACTTAGGGGTGGGGTTTTTTTGTCTTAATACAGGTTGGTTTGGTTGTAATACCTGATAGCACAGCTGGATCTGTTCTATGTGCCATAAATAAGCTCTTGGATCAAGCCTGCATCATCAGTGAAAATCTGCACAAGTTCTTGGCCTCTTGTTGTTACAGTCTTCTGTACTTTCTGCTGACTATAGACAAAGAGGATGCAGAACATCTACAGAAAAGGTAAAGCTGCTCTTCCTGCAGTGTTATCTCTACAGCCACAAGTATATAAAATTAAAAGATACACACACACACACACACACACACACACACATACAGTTTATTTTGCTGTCTGGATTTTGTTTGCTTCGAAACAGTATGTGGATTTAAGAAAAGCAGCTGCAAAGCTGGAATTATTTAGCTGAAAAATGTTTAAATCTCAGTTTGTTCTAGTCAGAACCATCCTGACTTTAGAAAGGTGGATATTTGTACCTTTAGCTTTAGTTTCATTAGATACTTTGTAAATCACCATGCAAAGGATTTGGCTTTATAAGCTTGTCCTCAGTTTTAACTGACCTTTAACAAAACTTCTCAGGCATCATTACATAGCCTGCAAATCCATTTGACTTAAAACCCCCCGAAACTACAGATACTAGATTCAAGTAAGTTTATTTACCTGTAATGTCTTTAAACAGGTTAAACTTCAGATTTTTCCATATACAGGAAAGTTGCTTAAAGCCTCTTAGAAATTTGAGACATGTTTAAACCTGGAGTTGTCCTCCACTTATGTATTTATTGACTTGCATATCACAAAAAGCTGAGCCCATTGTTTAATTTCTTATAAATCTTAAAGAAAGATTTGGGTGTACCTTGAACAATGCCTGAAACAAAAACCTCTTCCCAGCTGCATAAAGCAGAAATTACACTATGCAAGAGCTTCAGCAACATTTGTAGCTCCAGGGCAGGACCTTAATTTTTTCCCAGTGCTGTACATAATTTTGCAGTATTTTCAAATTCAGCACTTTCTGGTACAAATTTTCAGCCTTGGCTCTAATTATGGTGAAGGCAGCAGCTGGCATGGTGGAATTGAGACAGGCATGTTTCCTTGTACAGCCATGTGCCCAGTTCACAGCAGCCTGCTTGAAATTTGTTTGTATCTTCATCATTTCCATTTTTTTCTGTTTTCCTCTCAGGGATATGCTGTGGGGATCATGTATTTCTGCATTAGCACTCCTGCCACGATTACTGAGGCTGATGCTGCAGAGCCTGCAAGTGAGCAGGATCTGTCGGGAAGAACTGCCTGTTGTTGCTCAGCTGCTTCGCTTGCTAATGCAGCACGGTCAGCTCAGGAGCCATATGATCACAAACGAGTTTCTGGTGCAGCAGATTATCAAGGACATCATGGTATGAAATTTTTTTGTTTCCCAGACACTACATGTGCATCATGTTTGTGTGTAAAAATTACTGCAAATGTTGTGAAGAAGAAATGTTCAGCAAAAAAGGGGTGGCAAAAGCAGATGTAAGAGATTATGGTGCAGGTTAGGAGGTGGTTGGTTTCCTTTAGTGCTGAAAATGCCACAGGCAGTTCTTGTGGTGTCCCACCGTGGGTGGGTCCTGTTTGTTATTGTTGGGTTTTTTAAACCACCTACAAACCCTGAGGAGAGTGGATCACGGCTGTGTTGGTCTGCAGTTAGCAGTTCTGCTGTAGCCTGGGCTAGTGAGCTCTCCTGCTTTAGCAGGACCACACTCATTTGCATTTTAATTGACAGTAAATTGTAGAATGGGAAAGTAAGCAAACCACTGTAATGCAGAGTAAGGAAGGCACATCTGGTGTAATTCACACCCTTCATGATGTAACACCAACTTGGTGCACCCAGTGCTAGCACTGTATTATTTGGGCTTTACAGATGTATAAATGAGAAGAACAGTGTCACTGCGCGCAGGGGATCGAGGCCATCTGTGCCTTTAACAATGCACCTGATGAACTGCCAAAACAAAGGTTTGCAATTGAATTTTACCTTTTTTTCTCCCTTCTTTCCAGACACTGA
>NW_008681963.1:9466-13267 GCF_000695815.1 Acanthisitta chloris
ACAGACCTCCATTACTGTTTCAACATCTACCTTGCCTCTCACCCCCAGGCACCTGCCCCTATAAACGCGGTATATTAAAGAGGTCGAACTGCATTTATTGTAAAGCATTTACTTCTATTTAGTTTTGAATGGAAGATGTTGGAACAAAGCTTGTCAATTTTTTTGTAAGTGAAACAGAATAAAAATTTTACAGAGAACTGCACACCTCTAGTGCCTTTCTTTTCAAGCACGTGGGTGTTACTAGAAGTGTTTTAATAGACATGGTAAACCACAGTGAGGGGTGTTAAAGAAAATCCAGTCCTTGGGGCTTAAGTGCAGAGAGACAGACTTGTATTGACTCTGCTCATCTAATATTTTGAAGCATCATATGAATTAAAAAAATTATGTAGTATCAACTAGAAGAAAAAAGAGAAAACAATATACTGTGAAACCAGAGTAACATCTTTTATTTTTGCTGAGTTTGTATTTTTAAATACTTTGTGCAAGGTAAATACTGTACACTGTGGCAGCTCCAAAGCTAGTAAAAGACCTATTTTTTCTTGCTTCTGTAGAAACTCTTTTTGTGCATGTAGAAAAATAGTTATTTAAAAAATTGATGATAATCTCAAAAGGTAGAAAACACACCCCTAATAGTTTCCATAGGCTATAAAAGCAAATTATTTACTGAGTGTTTTTTGTCAGCATCTCTACTTTTCCTTCCAAATCCACAGTTACTTAAGAAATAATTGTTTCTTTAGTAAAGAAGTGGACCATGAAGGCTGTTCTTCCATTCCTGTTGGGATTTTGAAATTAATTAAATAAATCTGAGGCGAAGTCAAGCAGCAGTTTTTCCTAACTGCTACATATTTAGTACAGTTTCCCTCTCATTTGAAACTGTGTTTGATGAACACAGTCAAAACTCCCTACTTTGTACAACAGAAAACTTAGGTAGCCCCTGGAACACCACCGTAATAATGCGGGGCCTAGTGCTTCCTTTTCTGTTTCCAAGTGCAATTCAGATAATCATCTTGTGCCAGTCAAGAAACAGTTGCATTTAAAAACTAATCTGTACACAAAACGAGTCCAGCTCCTAACTTAGAAGTCTACTTGGCAAGTAATGCTGAGATAATACAAAACTGAAAATGTGTTCAAGTTTAATATGTTGTAGATGGCTTATACGTTACGAAAGATAGCAGTTGTACCGAAATGGATTTTAAATTCCAAACATTCAGTTCTGCTTAGTGCTTAGGTCTTGTATTCTTTGATTTTGCAGCAGTGGTTGGTCTCATGTTGTATGAAAATTGCTTTGATTTTCCCATGTTCTCCAGCAAATTAACACACTGTAGGTTGTTTACTGTAAAAGAACAAAATAGCTTTGATGAGTAGCTCTAGTAGATGAAAAGAAGTGTCATCTGCACTGCATTCTCCATTTCATAGACAATCTACTGGGAAAAGAACATGCTTCCTTTTCCTGGCATCTCTGCTCATTGTCTCTAAGTAGGGTTCAGTTTCTGCAGCACCTGGTACAGCTTGCAGAGAGCTCTGCTGCTGTGTGTGTTGGACTTCAGCAGCCTGTAAGAGTGGAGCTAACTCAAGATTTACCCTCATAAATGAGTGAAGGTTACCAGACTAACACAACACTCTTGGCTGAGTTTGCTCTGATGCAGCCAGAGATTTTGTTGAGCAATATTTAGCACCATGAGGTAGGTACAAGGCAATTTTTAGAAAGTAATGGAAACAAGTCCAGGGCTCTTAGCAGGTATTCTCTGAACTCTTGGAGAGAATGAATGGCAGTTGACCATTTTCCTCAATTTTGGGTCTGGCTGAAGGTCTAGGCTCATGCAATGTATTCATTTCCTGTAATGTGCTACAATTAATATGTGTGGTTTTCATTCCCAGTTTTGTCAAGATTAGCTGGGAACGTTTCAGTTCTTTATCCCATTCTAGCCAGGGTCATCCCAAGTGCAGCTCCAAATGTTTCACTGAGGATGTGTACCCAGCACATCTTAAGGTTCTCTTTCCAATGCCAAGAGTTGCAAAACGTCTTCCTTTACAACTCTTTCGTTAATGTCCACAGTGAAACAAAACTCCAGGCTGTCTGGCCTGCTGCAGAGAGCCTCTCTTTGTGTGCCATTTGCTGAACTGACAAAAGGCATCTACTTAGTAAAAAATTCCACAAGGGAACAAATTCCAGGTTCTGAAATGTTTTAAAGGTAACGGTGATAAAGGCCTTAGTTGCCAGAATATTCCAAAGCACCTACCCAATGTCTGTATATGCTCCTTTTCTACCTGTCACCCCCTGCCTGCCTTACTCTCTGTACCTTTCCTCTGAACACCTTCTGCATGTCCCTCCTTCCAAAGGCTCTGACTGAGTGCGCTGTCAGGCCCCGTTACAGATTTGTCACCATGCGCTTTTTCCACAAGCTATATGAACATTCAGACTAGGGCTGACAGTCAGGCTTCACCTTCCCAGATGTACCTTCTGCAAGAGAAGAATCATACTGAACAGTCCATTCTGACCTACTCCAGGCACCTACGTCAGAAACGCAGTATCTGGCATTAGCCACTGACAGCTCTGAACTTTTCCAACAAACGTAATGTTGTCATGCACAAAGGCAGTCAGATGAAAAACATGTTATTGTCTTTTAAGTAAGGGCTAAAGTTCCCTGAGCTCCTATTAGGTGAATAAAAGTAGGTAGTGTTCTGAAGGAACTGGGCAGAGTTCCTATCACTATCCTATTCGTCACCAAGTTATGAAAGCAAAGGCCACTCAGACCTCAAATAAAGCCTTTTTATGTCAGAAGACAGGGAGATCTGTTGTCCTGAGGAGTTAAACGAAAAGAAGCACTATTTGCTAAAGCTCTTTTAAAATTTAGATTCATATCTGCATGAAGAGGTGGCAATCAAACACCTGTCTGGTCAAGCTTCTTAATTAAAACAGTTCTCAGGCAGTGAAAGAAAAAAGCCTCTGTCTCTCAGTGAGGCAGAAACTCTCCTATAATTCTGACAAACCTCATGGAACTAGGTCCACTGTCAGATTTCCTTCTGACTTCAGAGTTTTGTTCAACTAGTTGGAAAATGTATTTTACTCCCCTTTGCAAATTACCTGAGCTGCTGTCTCCTTGAAGCACTTGATTGGTTCCCGTGGAGCTGTGAGCTGCCTCTGAACGATGTGTAGTACAGCCATGAAGACCAAATGGCCAGTGAGGCACTAAATCTTCACATGGTGAAGCACTGACATTACTATAGCTCCCAGCACCAAGTAAGTGCATAATACACTTGAAAAGGGTATTTTAAATGGCATTTCATAAAGAAGTAGTAGGAGAGATGGCCATGTAAGTTAACTTTGGAACTTTCATGCATGTGGCATTAATTGACAGCTAGCTTGTCTTTAATGACCCCAATAATACCTTTACAATTTCAGTTCTTCATCACTGCTCTGTCTTACGTGGTGCAGCCCCATCTGTCTGCCTGCACGGCCTGACAGTCCTCATTGAGCCAACCCTACTGCCCTGACACCAGTTCCAGACATAACATTTCAGCTGCAAACACACCTCATCATGAGAAAAATAAATGCATGATTTTGTTAGAGCCCTAAAACTTAGTGCCAGCAAAACTGCATGAAACAACAGAGGCTCTGTGCCCAGCACAGCAACCCCATTATGCTGTTTTAAAAGAAAGGGCAGAGATCAGATGAGTAACTTTGGATTTTCAAGTTGTCATCTCTGCATTAAACCATGTATTTCTATCAAACAGGTGTGTAAATTCTTGGCACATGTAGCAATCTTTAGTTCCACGGGACTAATTAATATTTGTGCTGCT
>NW_008681963.1:13291-22100 GCF_000695815.1 Acanthisitta chloris
AACCATGGGTGATTGTTACCTGCCTTAGCACTCTACAAGTCCATTATATTAAGGTATTTCCTAGTAACAGCCCAATGAAAACAGGTTTTCATCCAAATGATCCAACATAAGGACAAAAGTGCAGTGCCCAAGTAAGTCCAACAGTAGTGAAAGAAAGAGCATACAACCACAACAGCTTCCTAGTGGTTATGTATTTTGACAGGATATCCCAGGCCTTGAGCAGATTTTTTTTGTTTTCTAAGAAGAAACCTATCTCATATAGATATATAGATATATAGATATAAACATTAAAATGGATGTGTCCTACCTGTGACCAGCTGCACATCAGAAAGTTTCACCTTAGGAGGAGGTCGTGTTGACTGACACGCTTTGCCTTCCTGAGAACGTCCTTTAACAAACAAGATGAACAGCTCTGTGTTTATTCACATGAACATGTAGTTATGTATAGCTACAAACTATTTCAGTAAGCTACAACATTATTTTGTCCTCAAAATTCTTCTCATTTATGACAAGGAAACTCAAGATGTTCTATATGACATATATTGTCACAACCATAACTAACTTTCACTAAAGTTAAAATACACCTTGCAGTTGCTATTAAAAAAAAAAGGAAGGTAAATTTTTTTAATAAAAATGATTAGGTTTATCTATTTATTTTATCCTTTTTGCTTATCTAACCTACAGAGCCATGATAGAAGTGATAAGTATATGTACTTACCACCTGGTAAAGTACATATAGTTAGCACATCTTTACTCCATCAGTGATCCACACTACAGAGGAGCTCAGGGTCTAAAAGCAATGCTTTCCCTCAACCCTTTCTTCAGGATGCAATTCCTTTGCACCAGGCACGTTCAGGCACAGTGCAAAGCAGTGCAGAGTTATTACAAAAGATGATCTTGCTCTTTCAATAAAGACCACTTATCATCAAACCAGAAAGTTATTAACATGGAACATATTCTTCCAGTGAAAATATTTTGAAGACAGCACAAAGCCAGAAAAAGTTTAGAACAAGGCTTAAAAAAACCCAAACCATGATGCAGATGGCCACTGTGCATGGCTAGAGTCAACTATCCCCAGTTTAGCTGCTCTGATCTCTTTCTGCATTTATACATGTGAGCAGCTCTGGCAATGGAGTTGGTTGCTCCAGAGCTGGTGTGCAGTAATGCTATGTGGGGATTCAGACAGCTTTAGCAGTAGCCATTTTACATCACAGAGCTGTTGTTTGGTATTTTTAACCTGAAACAGAAACACAATTATCCAGAACACCGGAGATTAAGACTAAATTGTATAAATAGTTGAAATCCCTAAAAATTAGGTAAGGTGAGAAGTGTACAGATGAATACACTGCGTTATAAAAATACAAGTGTTATTAAACATAAGGTATAGTGAAGAGAGAATTACCATAGATCTGCTTTAGGATGGACTGCTTGCTGGTTTTTATGGCTGAGCTGGTTTTGTTTACGGGTTTCAGATTTTTACATGAAGGAACTGATTTCAGAGGGCTATGGTTCAGCTGTTTCTTCCAAGCAACCTGAATGAAGAAGGCAGCTGTCTCTTGTCTCCATTTGTCTTCATCTTCCTTGCACTGCCGCTTAGCACTAAGAAGCTGAAACAACTCCTGTCTTAGCTGGTAACTAGAGAGCAGAAAAGAGAAGAGCACTTGTTTTAGGTGACCTGTTTTAACTTCCGTGCTTTCCACGCATCAGTTCACATGGTGGATTACATGAGTAACTGGGAAAACAGAACTCCCACTGATGTGCTAAGTCATTTGGACGAGAAATGTTTGCTCAGAAGAAAAAGCTGAGTTCAATTCTGGATGCATCCATTATTTCACACAGTTAATAAAGATCTGGCACTACAGGTATCAAAAGTTACAGTGCTTCAACATCAGCTTATCAACTGCAGCAACAAACAAAACCTATAAATACTTACGATAATGGTATAATCAATACTATTGCCTTATTTTCACTATATTCACAGCTTAACACCTAATTTTCTCACGTGCCTTTACCACTTCACGTTCCAGTCAATCAGTGCAAGAGACAAACCAAATCTACCTCCTGTGGGTTCAATTGCACATTTCCTCTACAGAAAACTGAGCTGCTTTCCATCCCTCCTCTGATGATGCTCCCCTCACCTCCTTTTCAGCAGTCTGTGTTTTTCCCTTCCCTTCAAAGGCTCCCTGTCTTCTGACCCACCCTCACCCCGGCTGCTTTGATCTGACACACAGTCACAGCCCTCTGCCAAGTGGCAGCAGCAGATTATCTGTCCTTCTTCACTCTGGTGGCTAATGGCACCAGCAACAAGGAGTTGTGTTGGGTTTTTTTAGCTCGAATCGGACATAAGTATTCGATCGGATATTGGCATTTCACACTCGCAAGTCAATTAACTGGCCTAGCAATTAACTCTGAATCTTCCCAGTACAAACCTGTCACAGAAGAACACTGAGTAACCCTTGTAAAATATTAATTATAAGTGTTTGGTAACAAGCCAAGACACATTGATTATCATCCCCTCTGGCATTCAAAAAGACTTCTATACTGTATGGCCCAGTAAAGGGAATGAGGAAGGAGAGAAAGAGGTGATTTTGTTCTATTGTTCCAACTGCAACAAGATCTAAATTAAAACAAAAGACAACACAACCAAATACAAATTGTTTAAATATATGTTATAAGTCAATGAACTGTGTAATTCAAACAAAACAGCAGCCTCATACAAACAGTGAGTACATAAAAGCACAATAGAATGCCAAAGGGGGATGATATGCTCAGTTACAGCCCAAATAATTTCAAACTTTCAATAAGCTTAGTAAATTACCTTTGTGAAATTTGCTGGGTGAGACAAACATATTTAATCTTAATTTAGTGAAGCTTCAGAATTCAGGCATGTACACAGCTCATTAAGGTGCATAACAAATGTGGGCAGCAATTGCATCTTACCCGTGCCTGCAAGTTGCTGAAGCACTGTATGAATTCAGAACAGGAGCATTATCGAGAGGCAGAAGGAAAAAAGTGATCCAGTTTTGTTAAATGTCACTTTTCAACAGGGTAAGAGAGGAAGGGAAAGTGAAGGGGGAGCACAACTACAGCGACTTGCTAACATAACTTGAGCTAGGGATGGGTTAATTGAATACCACCGCAGGAAAAACAATTGGGGAACTGTTTTATACTTGAGCAGAAAAGAATACTAAGCTACTCTCTTTGAATTCAGTAATTACTGCCAGAAGCCTTTGCTGATAGGTGAAATGACCCACTGACAGGCACTCACTCCACCTTTGCACCCAGTTGTGATTTCATGTTTGTAGAGAACTTCTGGTAGTTTTTAGCAACAAGAAAATAACTGTGAGGCTCTGACACTGAGATATAGGCAGTTATCTTTAGAGCAAGTGCACATTTTTTTAATTCAGCTCTCTCGTAACAGATCATTCTGATCCTAGTGAGAAAAAAAGAATGGGATGAAATTTGATACAATATGAATCTGATGTGGTGCCTTGAAAAAATACCCAGTGCTTACTCAACAAAACTACTGCACATAAAAGAAACGTGGAACGTACGTCCAGAATGACAAAGCTGGCAAATGATATTCACACTCACTGTCACAGAAGCTCTCATCTTAAAATCTACTGCTGGTCAAAGTGTGCAAATAGCAAGGATATACTGAAAGAATGCAGCTTGACTCGTGGGAGAGCAACAGCGACAGCAACCAACTTAGTTCCAGCTTCTATCAACTCCCTGTGGACCCTGGAGAATGGTACAGGCCTCAGTGCCCCCATGAGAGAGCAAGCTAGACACAGAATCTGTAAGCCTCAACGAGCAGGATAAGCAATTAACCTTTGGTAAGCCACACACCTTACAATACACTTTTGAGGACTACATTTATAAAGTTTGTGGATGTGGGAATTGCAACATTCTCCTGAGAATACCAAGTTTAATATACTTAAGTAGACCAGTACCACTGTGGTGTTGTTTTTACTTTCAAACAGTAAATCAGGACTGTAAAATTTGCAGAGTGAGACAAGTGTATTTAACTCTAACCTAGAGAAGTTCCAGAACTCGAGCATGTACTTCTACATGTTTCTGGTGTAGAGTTACACACTAACATTGCATAATTCTATTGCTGTCTACAAGTACATCCTATTTACCAGTGCAAGTCTGGACCAAGAGACAAACACAAGACTGAGTGGGACTGACAGCCACGTGGAAGGTACCTACTTAATAACTGTAATTTGGTGTTCAATGGGTGCTAAATTGGGTATTTTGGAATAACCAACATGTTAGTAGTCAGCTGCCTAGTGAGAGCTAGCTAGAAATGCTAACCATGACTTCTTGGCAGGCAGGTGCCACCATCTGACTTGGGATCCACATCCTAAAATACTCACACTGCCTCTTTTTTTGAGCTATATATGAACTCTACTTCAAAGGAAGAGGCAGAGCTCTCTTCTTTTTAAAAATAAACATTATTGCTGTGGTAATGCAAATCAGAAGCAGGAAATCTGGTCCAAAGTCACAGCTGTCTTACCCATGTGAGTTTCACAACACTTGACTATAAAGCTCAAGTTGAGCTTCAAGTGTAAGCAGACAAGCCAGCACAAGTGGTGGGCAGTGGGCTTGGGAGAGAGAGTGCAGGAGGGAAGCTCAGCTCTTCCTAACAGTGGACTGCCCTCACCTCAGCATCAATGCTCAACAAGCTGTTTGGTGTTCTGCATCAAAACATCCACTGAAATAAATGCTTTATGATATTGCTGCAAACTTTATGAACTCCATCAAAGCTCTAGCAACAGCAAACTGTCCACAGACCTAACAAAATGACAGTGGAAGAACTGCCAAACTAACCTCTCCATTTTTCAGTATTAATTCTTTAAATAACAAATGCAATTTAAACAACCTCTAATTTCCACAATTTCCAAAGTGCAAAGTATTAGTAAGGACATGCACTTCTTTGGAGAGATAGCACACCATCACTGTTCCAGCAGGTGGATAGTTTAGAAAGACCTATCCAACTTCAGATAGTCAAACGTGTAAATGGAATGCAGATTGCTCCAAGGCTTTAGATCCCAGTTCTTGTGAGGAAATTTGCACAAGGACTCACTACACATCTTTTTGCACATAAGACAAGAATTCAGGATCTACATTAGAAAAGAAGGCCCAGGAGGACATTGCCAGCACAGAGCTGCTTATACAGTGTTTGGAAGAGAGAGCTGACAGCAGAAGTGGTGGAACCCTGGGAGAACAAGTCACTGTTTTGCATTGCTGTTCATTGTGGGTTTGAGGAATATGTCACGGAATCACAGAACCATAAAATGGTTTGGGCTGGAAGGGACTTGTAAAAACCATCTAGTTTACACTCCCTTGCAATGGGCAGGGAAACCTTCAGCTAGATCAGGTTGCTCAGAGCCACATCTACCCTGACCTCAAACATTTCCAGGGCTGGGGCATCCACCACCTCCCTGGGCAACCTGTTTCAGTGCCTCACCACACCTACCATTAAAAACCTCCTCCTTATGTCCAATCTAACCCTACCCTCTGTCCATTCCCCCTTGTCCTGTTGCTGCAGGTCTTGTTAGAAAGTCTTTCTCCATCTTTCTTACAAGCTCCCTTTAAGCATTCAAAGGCTCCAACCAGGTGTCCCTGGAGCCTTCTCTTCTCCAGGCTGCACAACTCCAGCTCTCTCAGCCTGTCTTCATAGGAAAGGTGTTTCATTCCTCTGACCACTTCTGTGTCCCTCCTCTGGGCCTACTTCAACAGGTCCTTCTCTTTCTTGTACTGGGTATTCCAGAACTGAATGCACAGGTAGCACACAGAAAGTAAACATGATAAAAGTGCAGAAATAGGTAGTACTTGGCAAGCCAGAATTTTATCCACAAAAAATTAATTCACCAAAAATACAAAAATTAATTAATCAAAAATACTATGTCCCAAAATTCTATCCTTTCATTTTAATAGGTATGTACTCAGAAGAACAGTGTAACTTCTATATTCCAACAACAGTGATGAGAGAACCTGGAATATTACTGGGCTTTAAATCCAACCTCATGCTTGGAAATACTTGGACTGATAGATAAAAGAGCTGGAGCAAACAGAAGTATTTGCTGAACCAACACAAATGTCTGAATGGCCACATTTCAGTTTAGGAACAAATGGACTGCCAGCTCAGACCATGAGGTGTCTGGTCTGGTGTCCCTTCCCTAGGAATGGCAGCAACAGCTCTTTCTGAGAAAGACAAGACTTCAGATTTCTAAGTTAACTGGAAAAGGCAGTGGGAGTGATACCAGTTCTGGAAACTCCAAAACCAAGCAGCTGGCAATGCTTATCTCTTTTCTCCCTGGTGTTTCATACAATAGGGAAACACAGGTAACAGTTCACCTTGCAAAATAAGAAATGGGATGTTTTTAAGCCTGGAAGCACTACTGAAATCTGGCAGCACAACCCCATGACTCCTTTTGAGCTTTGGAGAGCCACGTGGTACTTGGCAAGAAAGATGTTTCCTTGTCAAAAAAACAGGCTTGTACAATAAGCATTCAGAACTGTTCTCTCTAAACTTTTGGTCCTGGCCCTACTTGATGAGGCCCAGAGGACACATTACTGAGTGGCTAAGCAGCCCAGGCTGGCTGTGGTGACAGACAGAGCTGATTCTGATGCTCCAGCTGCTGAGTGCTCCCTTCTGCTCCGCGCTGTGGCAGAGCACGTTGGATGCAGATGCTGTTCTGCACTGGGCAGCCAGCTAGTACTCTGCTCCTGACACAGCCTGGGGAACAAACACCCCTCTGAATTACTCAGCAAGGGAACCAAAGCCTCCAGCATGACCCAGACTACCAGTGACTCAGCATCCATTCTGTAGGCAGTTGGGCACTAAGACCTGATCCTGCTGTTAAAGGAAACTTGCCGATTTCCCAGTGACTAGGATAAAAGGTGTTACTACCCTCTATATGCTCCTAGACATCCATCAGCTGCTCCCTTTGACAGTTTGGGGGAACAATTTTTGTACCACTACTGAACACCATAGGGTGTTACAATTTAGCTCCAAAAGGAACTTACCTGTTAGTTTTCCTTTAATTGAATGCTAAGAAATAGTAAAACATATTAAAACTGTTAAACTAGTGAGAGACCTGGAAAGAGTATTAGTAAACATCAGCAATTTATAGTTTTCTGCATCCAATAAAAATTGAAGAAAGTTTCAATAAAAACAGGGTATAAAAATTATGTACATATTGTATGTTTCGCCTACAACTGCCATTTTGGTAAGAAATAAAATATCAAGGAGCATGTACTTTAAGAATGACTGTATTTCTGAGGCTGAAACTCATGCATTCATGAAAACAGGATAATGCTGTGGAAAGCAAACACGGGGACATCTCACCCTTTCCTGTCTGCCTCTTCTGTACAGCAGTTGCTACTCCTTAATCAAGGTATTGGCTTCAAGTTTTAGCAATGAACATTCAAAGCTTCCAAACATCTAGTTTGGTTATTCAGTTAGAAGTCAGTTAGGAGTACAATTTTGAGTGTGTCAGTAACTGGTGGTAAAGGATCTGATTGCAAAAACCTTTTCAAGAGAAACTGTGTATCCCTACATGTGCAAGTTTGCTAATGAATACAACAGCAGTGTACTCCAGGCTTAGAAAATCCTGATTCGCGCTCACAGAAGTTTAAAACCTTCTCCAATAATTACAAGTCATCACTTACCTTGCTCTTTTTATGAACCTACTCATCTCATTTTAGGCTGCTGGAATCAACTTGCCCTAGTTTGGTGAAAGACTATTAAATTCCTGGGTTAGCAATGGCAACATTGTAAGCACAAGGACCAAACAAGGCGAACTTAATTTACATCTACTTGCATCTCACCCTTCTCGAGCTCCTGAAACAGCAGCCTTACCTTCTCCACGTCCTCTGTATAACTGTAGCAGCATAGTTCTTCTTCCGAAACAGCTCTTTTCGTTTTCTTTCTTTTTCTATGATCTGCAGTCGAATCTCCAAAGGGATTAGTTCAATATTTGTACTTTGCCACCCAACAGAACATAACTGATCATCTGCATTTCTGGATCCAATTACGCCTGTTTTTTCCAAGTTCAAACTGTCACCAGGAGCAGAACATGCTACTGGGTTTCTTGGCACAGTTCCGGCAGGTTCTGCCTCAGCAGATAATAAAGAGACCTTTTTGGCTAATTCCTTATTTCCCAGTTTGTCAGTTTGTTCTACAGCATGCATGCTGTCATTTCTGGTGCTCACAAACACTGTTTTGGCACTTCCTGGTCTGCTAGAACCAGCTGGTGAACATCGCTTATCATTTACCTCTTTAGCTCTGGATTTCTGCTGATGCCTTTTGCCTTTGGAAGAAGCTTCACACTGCTTGGAGTTTCTCGTGGTTCCACCAGTACAACTGAGATTGCAGAACACAGCTGCTCCTTCACAATGGTCCCTCTTGACAGATGAAGGCTGACTTGAGTCCCTTATTTTTTCCCCAACACTAGCAGTCCTACAAGCAGAACTAGTAAGCCTCCTGCTCCTCCAAGCACAAGTACCCGTTGCCTCGACAGTGTGTTCCTTGTGCTTTTCTCCATCCAGTTCTGTAGCAGTTGCAACCTGATGTTTCACTGCAACTTTTGTTCCCTCTTTTGCTTTGCCACGATGGAAATGGACACAACTTGACTTGCTTCTGACGTGTTTTCTCAATGAATCTTTTGACAGAGAAATGGAAATCAACATTCAGTCTCTGATCCAGCAAAAACATAGATCTATGTCTAATTTTATTTTGCTCAGTTACCTTTGAGGCACACTAGGATTTAATTAAACGGAAAAAAAAGTGTCAGCAGGA
>NW_008681963.1:22120-56514 GCF_000695815.1 Acanthisitta chloris
GTACAGTCTCAAACCTCTTCATTTGCTTACTGCTGTACACATGTGGTTTCTTTCTCACACGACATTTGAGTTAGTTAGATGCATTAAAAAAATAGTAAGTTCACAGGGATAAACTATTTCACCAACTTTGATTATACTGTGTTCTCCCAAGAAGCCAGCTCACCATATGGCACAGGAATGCAGCCCTGTGAACACACCATAACTAACTGTCACTGTTTCAAGTTTATTTGCTAAACTCCTGCTCTAGCCAGCCTGTATCCTGGCACACAGTGACAGACTAACCTGCTGACCCAGGAAACCCAAAGAGCTTGGCTTCTCAGTGCTTCTCTTGACATCCTGAATGAAACTACAAAAGCCTTCCCATTTCTCCCTTGCTGCTTTGTGAGAACTGCTTCTAAACACTCCTGTGTTTGGCACACACAAGTGTCTCACTATAGCAAGAAGTACACGTTAGGTGTTTTCAGAAGGACCTTGAGTAAAGTGTTGTGTTCTCTTCAGGTTCAACACTCGTGGTAAAGAGAGAGAATCAACAATGGCAGGGAACTTTTTTATTTAAATTTAAAATTCATTCTTTTGCAGAAATTGTATTCTGCTTTTAAAGATATATTGAAAAGCAAAAAGATCTCTAGGCAATAACCTACATGGTTTTAAAATTTTACTTTACATGTTAGGTGTTTTCAGAAGGACCTTGAGTAAAGTGTTGTGTTCTCTTCAGGTTCAACACTCGTGGTAAAGAGAGAGAATCAACAATGGCAGGGAACTTTTTTATTTAAATTTAAAATTCATTCTTTTGCAGAAATTGTATTCTGCTTTTAAAGATATATTGAAAAGCAAAAAGATCTCTAGGCAATAACCTACATGGTTTTAAAATTTTACTTGTAGAACCATCAACATGGAAAAATTATTCTGGCATAGCTACTTCAGGAAATCTCTAACTTCAGGGAAGCCTTCAATCAAAAGGCTTTCAATCAGGCTGTTCAGCCTGGAGAAGAGAAGGTTGCATGGAGACCTTATCTGGAGAGGCCTACAAGGGAGCTGAAGAGAGACTTTGTTAGGAACTGCAATGATAGGACATGGAGTAATCGGTTCAAACTGAAGGAGGGGAAGCTAGGTTGGATATCAGGAAAAAGTTTTTTACTATAAGGGTAGTGAGACATTGGAACAGGTTGCCCAGGGGAGTGGTAGCTGCCCTGACTCTGGCAGTGTTCAAGGCCAGGTTGGATAAGGTCTTGAGCAACCCGGTCTAGTGAGGAGGTGTCCCGGCCCATGGCAGGGGGGGCTGGAACTAGATGATCCGTAAGGTCCATTCCAATGCCTAAATTCTATGATTCTATGAAAAGTCCAAGCTGCATGCTGCTGTCATTTGCTGCCAGTTTGAGCTTCCTAGCTCATGGTAGTAGTGTAGACAACTAAAGACAAATGCATTTTTTCAAGTGTAAGTATCAGTATTAGAATCCTCTGCAGAAAATGTGGCAGACTCAGTCCTGATGTCTGCAGTTAGTTTAACTCAGTAGCCCATGTTTCCCATGGACTGCCTACTACCTACTTCCTTAGGTTACTGTCTCAGTGTAAAACCATTGTATTTGTTCCAAGAAACAGTGTGAGTCTGACTAAGGCAATGCAGTTTCCATTGTCATAACCAATTTTGGCTAAGATTGGATACTGGAATTAGTAAAAGAAAAGGCTGATTGTTCCTGTTTTATAGTTTCTTTGGCCTTCTCCTTCTCTTCTCAACCCCTTCACTGTTGTAATCCTCTCCACATCTCCTTTCTCTTTTTTTTCCATACTTACCAATTTCTCCTCATTATGTTCATTACAACTATCCATTTTTTAATTTGGAAACCACTGTTTCTGATGATTCTTATGTGTTTTACTTTGCCATCTGAATACTTTAAGTAACATAAAGTTAATACATACGCAGATAAGCTTGCTAGAAATTTTAACTCTTCTTTTTATCATTACTTAGCTATCACAGTGTATGCTGGGCTAAGATATATGTTTGCTTTTACTATGACAATACAGTTTTCTGTTTGCCAAGACATTTCCATATAAAAGCTAAAGAAACCTAGGTAACATGATTCAGTAGTAAAGGCTCTTTTACTTTCTTTTCTATTGGATTATTATAATATTCTGATTAGCAGAACTTTCAGAGGGATTAGCAGTAACTTTACATCTGGAAGTTCTCACAACTTACCTGAATAAAATACTTATCCAACTTTTGCTTCTAATGATAACAAAGATGCTTTAACGTTACCAGTTTGGAAAGATTTGAGCCATGGGCTCCTATAACCGGCTGAAGTCAGAACTGAGTGAAATGTCATTAAAATGTGAATCTCTTCAAACTAACAAGGAGTGGTCAAGAAATGATAAACTGATGATGCACTCACAGATAGCAAAAATAGTTAGGCAGGGCAAGAAAAGTAACAGAAAAAAAGACACAATGTTGCACAGTTTCTAAAAAGTCTCAGTTCTCAGAAACTATTCTTGAGTGTCTCAACAGGAAGACTTCAGAGACAAATCATAGGAGAACCCTGTCATGGAGGATGAAGTTGACTGAATATCATCCTGTGTGTACTAGAAATGTCACTTAAAACAACTTTAGCCTCATTTTAACCTCTTATAAAAATAAGTTACCATTTCTCCATTAACAGTTTCTAAAAAGTCTCAGTTCTCAGAAACTATTCTTGAGTGTCTCAACAGGAAGACTTCAGAGACAAATCATAGGAGAACCCTGTCATGGAGGATGAAGTTGACTGAATATCATCCTGTGTGTACTAGAAATGTCACTTAAAACAACTTTAGCCTCATTTTAACCTCTTATAAAAATAAGTTACCATTTCTCCATTAACATTCTTCAAGTATCTCATAGATATGTCAAATATCTTTAATCTTATTTCCTCCCAATTGCCAACAACCTGTTCTCACATATTTTAGGTATTTTTACAGATACTGTGTGTGCTGCTGTTTTTGACTACTTCACACAGAGTAAAAGAATCTATATCTAACTCTATCCTGCATGAATTGCTTAAATAATGAAAGAATAAGAAACAATAGAAAGCCAAGACAGGTCCCATCTATAAAACACCCCCAAATGTGGACAAAACAGATAATCAGGACAATTAAAAAAAAAATCACAAACCTTGCCTGATTTTATGACCTTCACTCAGAGGCTCTGCTGATTGGCAACTCTCCTTTGGGGTCCCTTTGTTGTGACAAGCTTTAGGTGAACCTCTGCTGTTTCTCCCTGGTTGAATCTGTGAAGCATTGAGGGACAGAAGTCTCTTACTCTGTGTATCAGCAGGTTTGCTGGGTAACTGTGAGACACTGGTAGTCTTCTCTCGATTTGCAGGACTCTGTTGTGCTCGAAACTTGTTTTGTTCCACGTTCTGCACCCCTTTCTGTAGCTTGGCTTCTTTTCTCTTACTTTCCTCTTCACGTTTCCTGCAATTATAGTCATTATCATTAAAATTTCAAAGACAAAATCTTAGGAGCATGTATCTTACTCAAACACATTCCTCCGTAAAAATCTGACACCGACACAATAAAACCTTAACTATAAGATCCATTTTTTCATGAGCAAAGGACACTTATTGCATGAGGTGTCTTAGCCTGATCCAAAACAATAACTGACTTGCAGCTAGAGCCTAATGAAGGTTAAGTCCTTGACAGTCAGATGCCCATTCAGTTTGCAGTTGTTTCAACTGGTTTTAAAACACTCATTGAAATGAATTAAATTTAGGTTTTTCTATAAATATACAGAAAATTAAAAGTAGGATTTTGAAAAGAAATATTATGCCAATAATTATGTTTTTAATTAGTAATGAACAATGTTTCCATATAAGTAGTAACGCAATGCACTATTTGAAAAACAGAAAACTTTAATAACTTCATCTCTGATAATTATTTTTTCATACTTAGCTGTATCCTAGCTAATACAGACAACGATAAACTGACTTCAAACCAGCTACTGGTACTAACTTGCTGCTATACATTTATAATTGGTAGACAATTTATTTAACATAAACATTATATGCCATATATATGATAAATGCTGAAAATATTAGATGTGAATTAAAAACTTGAATGCACGTCGGATACCATTACAATTATGGCATTTGGATTTCAAAAATTAAATAAGTCATGTATCTCTCAACAGTGTAGACATAACAGAGAATTTTGGACAGAGGTAGGCAAGCTGCATCTGTGGAATAAAGTTTTGCAGCCTATTTTGAAATACAGTGCATTATCTTTGCACTTTATCTTTTTAATTCCTGTTCCTACCAAGCAGGATAAACCCAGCAGTGCATAGCAAACATTACCTACCTACCTACCTACCATTGAATTACTTTTTACAAATTAAGCACTGGTTGTTAGATGAAGTGACACTTTTCCTGTTGGAACAGACAGGTGGTAAATGTCGTCTCATGTAGCTGCCTGGTATTTTAACTTGCTTCCAATGCTCCAACATAGTTTGCAGACTGTTGCCACATTAGCTCCCAGCACGGCATATGACAGGTTAGTTATGCAGCATGCCAGCCCCAGTTCCTGTGAGCCACATCAATGCCAGCACGTGTCACCTCACTGGGAGCTGCCAGGGAGAAGCCTTAACTTTATCTGTCAGTACTATCTTATCAAGTATGCTCTGCAGAAGAAGCTGATTGAACTTTGCACCTGAAAAGCTGCTAATTGATCTAAAAAAATACACTCCTAGCAGCCTGAGGTTCAGTATTCCCTCTGGCACAGATAAAAGTGGCTAGTTTCAAATAATATTGGCACTCCACAACCGGACTTACGTGGGGATGTTGGGATTCTGTACAGTATGGATCTCACTGCCATTACTGTGCCACTTGAGCTGATAAATCAGATCTTACTATTCACAGAATAGTAATTTTCTTCACAAGAATCAAGCAGCCTATAACCAATATCCTCCACTCAGGGTATTAAAAAAGAAAGTATGAGATGGGTTGTGTGATAGACAATCAAGCCAGAGTGGCCTGCACTCCTTTGATGAGCAGATCAACTCAAAACAGTAACGTCAGCAACACACCAGTTATAAAGTTATTGAAATAACACAGGACCAGAAACAGTAAAAGAAGACTTTTTAAAAAGTTGTTTGTGTGCTAATTTTTCAGACTAAACTGGAGAAATAATAAAGGGATCTCAATGTTCCCTATTCAAAGACCATTGTCCTAATTGTCACAGTAGATCTTAACAGACTCCTGAATACTTATGAACCTCCCCTTGTGTTTTGCTTTATTTAGTCAGAAATTCAGTTTGTATAACAATGAACGATATCTTTGAAAATAAAGTTTCCAAGTTTTACTGTTGTCTAAGTCAAGAGACTACAGGTTCCATGAACAAGTAAAGGAAGTAGAGTTAGTTAAGTTCCTAACTTAAGGGCCCTCAGTCATTCTCAGGAGGTTCTGGCAACTCAGTGGGATCCAAATTTGGGCTCTAAAGTTAGACAGCCACAGCTTGATGGTGATAACAGAGCTGGCAGGTCAACATTTTCTGCTGTAATTGCACCAGAATTTTGTCCTGAATGGTCACAGATTTGTATTTTGTTGCAAAAGTGGAAGAATGAAAACTAAGCCTTTAGCAGATGCAATGGAACAGTTTCAGCCTTACACATTTGTGAAGACACAGAGATGCTCTGAATTTTTGATCCTGCAAACCTGAATTCAACCTTTTCTATTCTGTTATAAACACTTTACTTTTTATCCACTCACTGGAGGATGTTTTAAATTCAGAACATGTCCATATGCCTGGAGAGCATTTTTAAAGTTATCCTTGCAAAAAAACAAAGTTATATAATTCACAACTGAAAACAGATCTCCAGGTATGATCCTACTACTGTTGAAGCATTATCTGGACTAAGAGGAGTTATATTTCATACTGTATAAACAGTCACCTCCTGCTACACAATGGCATGATGATTGTTTTTAAAAGCACGGCACTGTTGACTGATGACATGTTCAGCTTCTGATCTACTACAACCCTTTAAAGAAATAATCCTTAATAAAACTGCTCAGACTACAGTTAATTTCTGTCCAGTATTCCTATGTTGATTGGTCTTCCCAAATGTCTAGGGCAGTCCATTTGCCCTTACCTGACTACCTATTTTCTCATATGTATTTCAACACCATTCTGATTTTAATTTAGTCTTCAATGTGCTTACAGTCTTCTGCATCTTGCTGCTATTTGCAAATTTAACATTTAACTTTTTAAATGAAAATACAGATTCATGATGGATTTATGTGAAATTCTCATCAATATACACTTCCAGTTTAAAGGTGAGAAATGAGATATTTTCCATGAGAATTTCCTGTGAAGGCAAGTTTGAATGACAGCTACTGTTTCCCCATGGCCACAAAAATTGCTATTCTGAAAAAAGAAAACTGAGTTGGTTTGATTTAATTCCTTATTCTGAAAAAAACCCAAAATACATAGAACACTTCAGTTTTCTTAGCATCACTTGTATACCAACCCTTTCTCTGCTCTTCCTTTTACAATGAGTATATTTACAATGGTTTATTGTGATATGTCACATCCCTTGCCAGTTCTTCTTATTTTGCACCTCACCTTTTTTAACTTTATCATAGTATCTTATTATTACCCTCAGTTTTAGTAATTGCACCAAATTTCCCCTGTGCATTTTCCCTTTTCAGGCTGCTGAAGAACTCTTCATTTACTCTGTTGCTACACTCCCCTATCTTTTCTCAGCATGCAAGCTTTACTACCAGATTTTTTTGGAACCTCATAATCTACATGTACTCTCTTGGTGCTAGAATGTTTTCCTAAATCTACTGAAGGCTGTTTAATTGAACTGTTTATTTTGTTGCTGTTCTTCTCTTCCTAAATACCATGAGTTACTTTCAGCCATTTCCCTTTCACATCCACATTCTCAGTCAACTTCCTCCAACTGGTCAGAATGAAAAACAAAAGGATGGATTTAGTAATTCATCTGAGAAACTGAAAGGGAAGGTGAACAAGTAAGGAATGAGTTCTGTAGCCCTTTCAAAATCCAGTATACTGGACATCGGTTTTCTCTGAATATGCTTTAAACTATTAAATATTATTGTCCTAAATACCTGGTTTTGTAGCAAGTAAACCCAAATCCTCTTTGCAAAAATGTTTTAAGACTCCACCATTTTACCTGTATGTAGTCTGATTGGTTTTTTAATGCCTTTTTTTTCCAGATTGCTTCTGTGCTACTCTCCCAAAGCACTGCTTCCCTCCTGTCAGGTTCTCCATCCTATCTATTAATAACCAGTTACTTTCACTCCCACAGAACAAGAGCACCTAATACATTGACACTTTCATGACTATTGATGCTCATACATCCCATCAACACTTCCCTCTTTCAAAAGATCATAGGATCATACAGTAACACATATTGAGGGGTAACATGCTGCTCAAAAAAGGGCCAGACTGGGTGGCTCAGGCTTTTATCCAGTTGTGTCTTGACCACTTTTATGGCTGGAGACCATACAACCTCTTTGGGCTACCACTGCTTGACTGTCCAAAGGGTGAAAGAATTTCCCTTTACTTCCAGACAAAATCTGTCTGGTTTCAACTTATGCCTCTCAAAAGTTTCCCAGAGTGACACCAACCAAACTCCAGTTCCCCAGATTGTTCTTCTGGCCATTCTGAAGCTGGGTGCAACATTTGCTTTCCTCCAATCATAAGGGACCTTCCCTGATCTCCTTGACCTTTCAAAGATGTTGGAAAGTGACCTTTTAAGGGCATTAATTAGTTCCTTCTTTACCCTTGGATGCAACCCATCTGGTTCCATGGACTTGTCTGGGCTGAGTTTTCTCAAGCCATCCCTGACTCATTCACAGCTGGCAGTTCTCCTCCTTCAACCAATTCTATTAACAAAGAGGCCTGGGAGACCTTCTGGAGGACTGAGGCAAAGAAGGCATTGAGTACTTTCTGCCACACCTGTGCCTGTTGTCACTGAATGCACCATTCAGCAACAGCCCCACATATTCCTTGCTCAGCCTTTTCCTACTGTATTACTATAAATGTAGAAGCAGAAACTCACCTTGTTACCTGTAACATCCCTTTAAAGCCTCAACTCCATTTGAGTTTTGCTGTTTCTGACACCATCCGTACATGCCCACGCAATGTTTTTACGCCCTTCCCTTGCAGCCCTGTCCCTGATTCTACCTGCTGTATACTGCCTTTTTGCATTTGAGCTCTGTCATGGCTTCCCTGCTTACCCAAATTGCTCTCCTGGTGTTACTTTTGCTCAGTGACAAAAAAGTGTGCATGTTTTGGCCTGCATCAATCTTCATTTTATAAATTATCATTTCTTTGATATAGGAGAGAACATGGGAGAATGTGTTTGTACAGAAATATTTCAGAAGCTTTGAATTCAGTGAACATAACTGTACCAGAAAATAATAAAGGTATGAGATGCTGGTTGAATTTTTGTTAGGAAAAAAATTGGCAAAAAGAAAGAAAAAGAACAGACTAATTAAAAACATGCAGACTTAGGAGTTATTAATCTTAACGAAACTCTCTGAAATAACGTCTTACAAAGCAAGCTTAAATACACTGAAATAGTTAGGGGTGTTCAATCTAGGAGTTAACCATCATTCTGGATTTGTACATAATGTCTACTTTTATCTGGAGAGCAGATTTTTAAACACTAGTAGGGATATTAGTTTTCTGCATGCAGTAACACCCTGGCCAATATTAGCTGTGGAATGCACAGATGGGTACGCAGAATGATGACAACATAATGCCTCCTTCAGTTTATTACAGATCATAAAACTGCAATTAAATAAAATTTGTTATGTGACAACCTGATTTGCTTGTACACTCCAATTGTACTGTAATTCTGGTTTTATGGTATTTGGTACACGGACTTTGTTTCTATTGTTTTCAAACAAATCAACAACAGCTAAGTAAGTTTCA
The DNA here is from genome assembly GCF_000695815.1 of Acanthisitta chloris. NCBI lineage: Eukaryota > Metazoa > Chordata > Aves > Passeriformes > Acanthisittidae > Acanthisitta > Acanthisitta chloris. Next base: position 31,046 of record NW_008681963.1, read on the forward strand.
GAAACTCACAAAGGAAAACTATTATAAAAACACCCCCAAATTTCCATGAGGCAATTCTTTTCCATTTAATCTTCTAGATGGGGTATCATAGAGTCTTCTAAAAATGGCTGTCATCACAAAGGATAAAACTCTCTCATTTGGTAAAGTCAGTTGTGACCACACAGCAATAAGCAGAGAAAGAAATACCTAAGATATTTGGGAGTTTCTCCATGCATGGTTTTGACTTCCACTGACTTCAGCAGAAAAGGCAAATAGTGGGAGAGCTACAAGTTACAACTTCAGGATCTAAAGATGCCAGCAAGAGATTAGTTATCAGGTATTTCTAGCTTTGGTTCTTACTGGGGAATAACAATAGTTGTCCAGTATAGTAGTAGCAATCAAACCCAATGAAGGTCAGACTGGCCAGTTATGCAGAACCTCAAACTACTGAATTCGATACAGAGTGTAATGTGGCTGAAATTGTCTATGATACACAGATGCAACAAAAATACCTGGAGGTGCAATAGTTATGTTGTGTGTTTTTTCGTATGATGGCTATTTACAGAAATAATATTACAAAATCATGCAGAAATTTTTTCAGACTGTCCTGTTTTTTCATTCCAGAATCAGATTTTTTCAAGAGAAACCAGGTACTAATCTGTTTTATTTCATACTATGAACCTTAATGATAAAGCCCAAGTAAGCAAAGCATTTTGATAATCATTTACATACCTTCCAATTTTAGAATTTCACCACTTTGCTACCATTGCCTCTCTTAAATAGAGCAGAAACTCAGTCAGATCCTACACATCAAACACAGTCAGAGCCTACACATCTTGACCACTATTTGAATTGCATATGCTAGTTATCTATAATCCAGTATAACCAATTCATAGGAATTCTCTAATTCAAGACCAGAAAATGTAAGCGCAGAGAATGATACTGCCAAAACCGAAGTTGCAAAAAAAATCCAGGAGTTCAGTTTGCTAGAAAAGCACAACTTCCTTGTGAAACATTAAATTAAGCCTTACCAAACCAGGCCTTTCCTGCTTTGTTGGCATCTTTATCTTCAACTACTTATTAATTTATTTTCAAAAGTGTTATCAAAGACTTGATAGGTCAATAATTATTTCCATTACCTTATAGCAATAAATATTTTCCAAGACTTTCCAATCATCCAGAATATAAGACAAAGATTCATGGATGCTAACATGCTAGTTTCTCAGGCTTTGGTATTTTGCTTTGTTCCTGTATATTATCTAAACTTTGTCATTTAATTTGGGATGATACGGAAAATAATTTCCATCTATCTATAGGTATATGGAAGTTATATGCTTCCTACAGTTTCACAAATTTTACTAAAAGGAACAATAAATGATGAATAACAGATAAAATCATATACTGATAAATACAAACTTATGACAAATGTGTATTTGCTGGAGTAAATTTCAAGTCTCAGACTTACTTGGCAGCAGCATCTTTTCTCAGCTGTTCATGTTTCATTAGAAGATTCTTCCTCTCCTGGAAAGCCTTTCTAACTTTGTACCCTTTGTAGACAGCCTGAATTTTGAAAGCAGCAATATCCTGAATGGCAGCTATAGACAGAGCCCCATGTTCTAACATGAACTGAATCACTTCATGGTGCTCACCAAGCAAGGCATAGTCAAGTGGAGTATACCTAAAAAAACAAAACCAAAACAAACCCACAACAATTATTACAGGTACAGAATTCTAACCATAATACGCATTTACTTCATCCTCATTTCATAATAGGTCAACTTCTAGTCTGAAGACAGATTAAATACTGGTTTTAATAGGCTGTTTTAGTAATTTTTTGAATATTATTTTCCTGTCTTACTCATTCTACACACTGTGACTATGTTTAAGGCTTATTTTAGTCTCCTAATACAGGAGGGAGGGTGGGGGGCAGAAGTGTTTGGTCAAAATCTCCCGAAGCTCCATCCACAGAATTAAGTGCTTTAGGCAAGCAACCTTTAGAAGGTGTTACTGAGGTTTTTGTATAGAAACAGATCTGAAGAAAAAGTTAAAACATGATTTTATTATTTCTAGTTCTAGAGATTTACTGTCAAATCTGGCTTATCTTCTATAACGACAACTGAGGACAGAATGACTGACCAAGCAGCAGGATTAGATCAGTACCAAGTGACCGTATCTTCTTTTAAAGTACTAGGAAGACTTAAGTCCATTTTGAAATGGTCACAGATGTTAGAAATATTAAATTGCTTTGGTGTTTAATGGTGTCAAAGATGCCTAAGCCCTTTTCAAAATAATTCCCAAATTTCCTGTTGACGACACAGGAGCAAAATTTACATATCTCCCTCACCAGCACTGAAACGTTAGGCAAAGACATTTAGTGACTGAAAAGTATCAGTCACAAACCATAATCAAGACCATATAACTTAAGACTATCAAATAACAAGAGTCAATGCATGTGATTGTGAAAATTAGGACTCTTCTTGATGGTAACTTGCTGGGACGCAATGCTGGTAAGCAAAGAAAAACAGACAGAAAGCACAATTGGACTTGCCACAGAGCAACGATTTGATGGAAGGATTAACAGTATCTGAACTGAAGTGTCTTCAGGAATAAAGACAATGACATAACATGAAAATTTATGTGTCAAGGTGTGTTGCTGATAGCATTTAAAGAGATACAGATTTTTGATAACCCAGAACTGTGAACTCCAGAAGGGACATAATTTCAGAAAAACACATTTTTAAAGTATACCTAATTTTCAATATTTTAACAACACAAAAGATACTAAAGCAAACTTTATGCTACCACCATGTATCAACCAAGACAATGTATTCTGCTACAGATCCCAGTCATGAAGACCTGTATTTTTTAACATGGATTCCCTAATTCCATTAAAGCTATCTTTGGAAGCAAAGAAATCACTCACATCCAATCTGAATAGGGGTTTGTATGACTGGACACTACCCATCCAAGGCTGCCCACAGACACTGCTCTGTCCTGTCAGTTCAAAGCCTGTTATAAATTTACTTTTCCACTGGTTATGCCAAAGCAGATAGCTTTTAAATCAAGCTGGTTTCACAGGAAAGCATGTGAAGAAGACATCAGCCATCAACTGTCATACATAATTTAGCAGGAAGGTGGTCAAACAGCCGCTAGCCTGGCATCACATGATGCACTCAGGACATCAAAGTGGATTACAGAATAAATTTGCAAAGAACAACAAAGCTAACACCCTCCAGACTAGCACCTGGTCACATATCTGACAAGCAAGTGGGAAGTTTAAAATCCTAGATGTAATCTCAGCTCCATCTTTCCAATAATGTAGGTTTAACCACTATGTTTGAATTTTTAACTGGTATCTCATATTACACTCTTAGAAAGCAAAGAAGGGAGGCGTCTTTCCGTAGGTGTATTGGGAAAAAAATACTATTTGGTGAAATTGATACTGAGTAAAAAACAATTTTATCTAATGACAGATGAACCATATTCATGATCTTTACTCTCTCTTACAACCTTCAGCTTGATTTTTCCACTTTCCAAACTTCCAATCTCTTAACCATAGAACAAAATGTGTAGATACTTTTTAAGATGCAATCGTGTAATTTGTATATACTACATATATTTTAGGAGAATTATATTTAAAGACCGATTCATCTAGAAATATTTGGGATCTGTTTTGTTCTGTGCAATGCAGTGCTTAATGGTGGACATTTAGAATATTGCTACATCTATCAATGCCAGAGGGAAACAAAAATAGGTACTACCTGAATGACTGTGGCAAAACCACAGCTAAGGTCTTTTCCTGACTTTGGAGCATCATTAGTGCATTTCTACAAAGTAAGGATAATACCAGTCTCCTTTCTGGCAAAATAGTGGCTTTTAATCTTACTTATTAGGAGTAATTTAATTACAACTGTTTATTTAATTTTATATCAAAAATTACTAACGAGAGCATTGGCACTACTTAATTAGGAACCAGTTATACTTTGATTTGTGTTTCTCAATAAAAAATAAGAACAGAAAACAAAGACAAATCCGAGTGGTTTAGAGTAGAGAATGAAAGAGAAATTATGGGGGAATAAAGGAATTAAAAACAGGAATAAGTATGGAATATGGTAGTCTCAAATACAGCACTAAAATATGTAGTTTCAAACTTCTTAAATTATTCAGATTATGTGGAAATATTCAAATTTATATGTCATATTGTTCACAAATTTATTTATAATTATGAGGAGGTCATCTCTTCTAAAAAAAAAGGCACTATAAATTCCTGCTAATAGTAATTATCTTCATGATCAGGTGACTAATTTGAATTCCACAACCCAAATCACTTCTAAAAAACTATTATTTATATGTCAATGAAAGACAAAGAAATGAGATGCAAATGTGCTGTCTCTTTATGATTATAGGATTTTTTTTTTAAACTAGGCCTTTAGAATACAGTTAACCACCAGGTAATTTGTAATCACTATTTCAAAACATAACATTACATTTCTCTGATTTTGTTTCTTCTCACTGTATTCCTACCAAATAGAAAAGAAAAATTCCAGTCTACTCCAACAGCAGCAGCAATGCCTTTTCACTCTTTGTCCATACATATCTGTCAACTTTGTACAAATGAAAAAGAACTGTAATATTTCAAACGAGACTAGAGTGAGTAAATACTTGCAGAAATCTCTAAGCTTAAGGTTCAAAAGTATTAGCAGTTGAAGTTGCAATGTCTTTCTCAAAGAAGAGAAATTTCACATTTGAAAATCTGCTTACATTGAAGGCCAAGATCACAGCATTCCTTTTAGAGACAAGATTAAGATTCGTGCAGTATCTGAACATTTAACATTTAAATCAGTAGGGAGCACTTTTGGTAAACAACAAAAGGACGCATTGAGACAAGCGATACCTCTCCTCACTGTTCTCCATGTGATTAGGGAAAGCATCAAAACCAAGCAGCAACTTTATAGCATCAAGGTAGCCATTGTTACAGAGCCAGTGCAGGGCAGTTCTTCCCTGGAAACAATAGAACAGAACAAAAATAAGCACAGGCCACAATAAAAGTCATAAATCATAGTGTAATTCAATGCTTTTCTGGACATGAAGGACAAACTAATTCTTCTAAATAAACCTCCTTGTTAAAATAAGAAGAATACAACACTTAAAAATGAAGCAATTTTTTTTAAAAAACAAGATTACAACACTAGTGCTTTTTCACTGGAAAAAAAGCAGTTGAAAAGCAGCATTAGGAGACTAGCTCCAGAGTTAGTCTCTTTGCAGCTATGCTGCCCAGGTCTGAAGCAGCTCTCATCAGCCTCTGTAGTCTAGACTGTACTCAAGGCTGCTCCAAAACACTGTAAATAAGACTGAAAGAATTACTACAGGAATCAAAATCAGATTAAGTTTGAGGAAAGCTTGTCAGCCCAGACAAACAGCCCATGGTAGGGGGGGTTGGGACTAGATGATCTGTAAGGTCCATTCTAACCCCTAAATTCTATGATTCCATGAAACAAAGAAAGGCTCCAGGTCTGCTTTCAAACAAGCTTCATTCTAGAAGTCTAGTTTTTCTCACATGAAGCAGAAATCCAACTCTGTAGCTGCACTCTATATAGCCAGCTCATGTATGACCACTCTTGGGACTGGGATCACAGAAACGCAACACAAATAACTCAAATTCTGATAATATCAACAAAACCTAGATATTTCACAGAATCACTTAGGTTGGAAAAGATCACTGAGTCCAACCCTTTGGCCGATCATCACCTTGTTAACTAGACCATGGTATTAAGTGTCCAGTCATTTCTTGATTTCACTTCCAGGCCATGTCCCCTGTCTGTGTCTTGCTTTTCTGAACTTCAAAAGCAGGAAATACCTAGAAGGCTGGGTACCACAGAGAAGCATGCAGGCATTCTGAGTTCAGTGCCAGCAAGCCACCCACTGAACCCCAAGGACTGAAAAGCATGTGGCAGTGCCCCTGTGTGAGGCGGGTGGAGCTGATGTGTTCAGCTGAGCTCAAAATGATGCCATACAGAGCTGGTAGCAGGTTGGAAAAATCCCCCAGCATGCTCTGTAGACCTCATAATGAAAACCACTTTTCCATTACCCAGAATCATCTATCCCTATCTATAGCTACAGAAAAGTTTAACAAATTGGGCGAAGCTCTTTTGACTGATGAAGTTCTACTAACTTCTGAGAAATGATGTCATACAACAAAGGAATCTGTTATAGCTTGCACAATTATTCTGAATCCTAAGTTCATGTACTACTTTAATAATGGCACAAAACAGAAACGCAACACAAATAACTCAAATTCTGATAATATCAACAAAAGAACATATAAACTAATCAGTGTCCTTTTATTTTTTTCCGCCTGGAAGAGTGATACATATATGGATACTTATGTAGACAAGTAATTGAAGCAGTTGTTGTGCAATGCCACTTGCAGTATCTTACTTTCTTACTTGCTCTACCTCTATGCTGAAGAAACACATTACAGACCATAAAATCACATTCCCATGTCAGCTGTTAATAAGGGATGATAGAAGTTAAGAACTCAGATTATTAATATGACTCCTCATACGACCACACTTTGAAAAGGAAAAACCAAAAGTGAGATGGAAAAATAAGAGTCTTCAATTCATGGTGCATATTAAAATACTACTTTTCATTCAAGACTTCAGAAGCAAAGGCATAGGAAAATGACTTCAGAATGCATTTGCTTGTGTGATAAACAGCAGCAAAGACACTTCTATGTCCTGGAAAAGAGAATGACCTTGAAGAAAAGGAAACTGTTTTGATTTATGGTTATTCTAAATGTAATTATAGACCTCAGTGAAGAACAACATACCTCTTTATCCTGAATATTTGGATCTGCATTGTTTTCCAGTAGCACCACCATGCAGTTAATGTAACCTCCATAAGCAGCACACTGCAGAGGTGTTCTACCCGCATAATCCTGCACATTAGGGTTGATTTTATTTTCTATCAAGATTTGGCACACATCAGCATTCCCTCCCAGGGCTGCCCAGTGAAGGGGCGAATGGCCATCTTGGTCAACCAAATCTACTCTTGCTCCTCCTGTAAAAACAAATACATTTTTGAGCATAAAAGAAAATACTTTTGAATGCTAAGAAAAGACTAAGTTTATGTTCAACTAGAACTTATTTGATAAACTGATAATTCAGGGAGGTATTTCTTAAAGTAACTTCAATTTTGTTACTCAAATCCTAAAACTTAAATCAAATTAATTGGGAATGGAAATAGTTTCAGTGTGGGGCAAGAATCTAACTTTTTTACAAGCTTCTGAGTATCCTCTCAGATGCTTTAGAATCTCCAGATTTATCAAATGCCCTTGAAAAGCCTAGTCTTTATTCGTTTCAGGCCTATTAATTTTCAGTAAAACTTTTATTTCTTAACAAAAAAATAACTTTTAAAAATCAGACTTCAGATTAAATCTCTTTATAAATCTCTGAAGTAGGCAAGATAAAATACAGTGTAAGAATAACTTTTGAAAAAAGCTTGGTTTTTAAAATTCAAGCATATCAACTCTTTTATGTAGATAATTAATTTCTCTGTGTTTTTGCAAGATGCAAAAATTCTGTACAAAAATAAAACTCCATAAATACAAAAACTTGAACCAACCAGCAACAATGACTGTCTATATCATAAATATTTAATTACATATCTCAGATTCTGATAGCCAAGCTTCTTGCATCTACAAAAGCTAAATGGCATAGGGAGTGGGAAGAAGAGCTTAACAGGAGGTTAAAATACATCCAGCACATTATAGGGGGAAGCAAGCTTACTTCTGACTGAAAAGTAAGAAAGGCTGGTTGAAGGAAAACTTGCAACTTGTTAGCCTGGATAATTAACTGTCCATAAATGGGATAATATCTCTAGTAGGAGGGAGATGTTTCTGGGAAGCTAAAATGACAGAATTTTGCATCTAAGACACCACTGTTCTCTGACCATACTTTTTATACTTCTGTAGATATTTTACAATTATCTAACGCTGTGTACATTATGAAATCCTAATTTTGTCAGCAAATAAAATACTGCTTATAAAAAACAACCAGAGGAAAATATTAATGATGTAGGACTTTGGGTAGTTACCTGCATTAAAAAATAAAAACTTAGTTATATAGTCAGAAAGTCTTCAAATAAGTCTAAAAATGCTTTTGCACAGAAGTGAAGAAACCTTAATTTGGTCTTATTTACTGGTGAAAAAAAAGAAAAGAAAAGAAAGCAAAACAATGACTTGCTGCAGAAAGAGTTGGTTTGAGAGACTGGAAGGTACCTGCAAAGACTTGAGCAGAAATGAGCTGTGAAAAGAACAATCCCAATTTTGAAAGTTTTATTTTTAACACTTCTATCTAGTCATTTTGCACAACACTTTGATAATGTTTTCCATTTACCAGCACTATTCCACAAAGGGTACTCACAGACAAAACCTGCCTTAGGGCAGCAGTTCTCTACCCCACCTCATGCTCAGCTATATGTTTATTTCCCAGTCCCACAGAAAGCAGCACCAGAACCATGAACATGCCTGTAAAGTTGTAGGAGCTGACCTTTAATGAGTGTTTGTATCACTTCTTTGTGTCCCATCTCACAGGCTCGGAAAAGTGGGGTATGCTTCATGACATCCAGAGCATCCACCTGTGCATTATGCTCCAACAGCAATTTCACTGTACTGACATGGCCAGAAAGGGCAGCAGCATGTAATGCTAAAAGAATAACGTAGGAGGAAAAGGAAACCACAATATCATGAGCTTTGGAGGTTCACCATTACAACACTCAAAATAAAAATTAATTTCAACCATCTTGGTGGAAAAGGTGCTTTACAACCACAAGAAACTGAAGAATCATAACAAGCAATTATATAAAAACATTTTCCTGCCATATTAGCAATAAGCAGAAAAACTATTAGCCTGCAACCTATTTCTGACTTGCACAAATAGAAATTTTAAGCTCAGTAACACCAAGACTGGCTTATACAGAGGATTTGTGGAAGTTTAGCAGCTTCTGATTAAGAGAACATAATGTGACTTACTTATGCCTCCATTTCATGGCATTTCTGAAACTGCCCATCACTGGTGACAGAAAGCTTTAATTATTTCTTCAATGTTTTCCTGAAAATACCTTTTTCTTTCTTTCAAATAAGCAAAGCTGTCTGAATTAAAACTAACTCCAGATGAATATCCAGCTGTTCCGTTCCTGCTACCCCCCGTGGTTTTTTTCCAGAACTACTTGACAAAAATCTTACTCAAAATTTTGTAGCAAGGCTATCACATCTTGCACAGTATCTCCAGCTCCTCGTTTTCATCAGGAAAAAGAAAGACCAAATACTGCATTTTGTCTCATCCCTACAATTTATGACATTCAGTTGTAAGAAAACTATGCTACTTCAGGTACTCTAGACTGCAGATGTAAAGATGTGGTGTCCTGTAACTGGAAGTGCTATTGCCTAATATTGAAATACCAGTCTGACCAGTACACGGCTCCTTTGGAAGGAAAAGAGAACTATGCACAGTAATGAGACTTCAAACCAATGGAGAACACATACATTGGCGATTTCACCTACAATATGATTTCAAAATGCTTTGGATTGTTTCCTATAGTCAGCAATTGAATCAGACAATTGGTACTTTCATACTGCCTTAAATGTAGAATATTTTGTAGATGACAAAATCAAAATAACTTAGAAGGAAAATACAAAACAGTGCAATTCATAAATGTGCATTTAATAAAGTGAACTCATATTTCCCCATGAAATTTCAGAAATATTGATCCTTTGTGAGAACTGAGTCTGCTCAAGCAAGAAAATATGGGGCTGTAAATAGTACCTACATGTCTGTATTTCTTTAACATTAAAACAAGACAGGCTCAGCATCCAGCAGAGGCATTATACAGAAATGCACACCATGAAGGCCAACTTGAGAAGGAACTGCTTCTTGAACCATAGCCAGAATATCGAAACAGTTGAGCTTTTTGTATTTGCCAGCTACTGTTTGCCACCAGTACCAGCTCCACACTGCCTATGGAACAGTAACCCAGCATAACCTGTTACACAGGCACTACTAAAATGCACAGGTTGTTCATACTGTCCACGAACAAAACCCAGCTGAAGTGTATTGCCATAAAACACAGAGTCTGAAAATTACTAATAGTAACTGGAATTGTGATGCAGACAAATGAGGCCCTGGGGTCGCAGACAGAGACGGTATGGGAAGTGCTGCCTTAAGTAATTGAAATCATGCCTTGGAGACAACACTGACGCTTAACTTGCAGCACAGCAGCACTTACTGTGCTTGTGAAAAATAGCTGCATGTGCAGCAGCCATGCGAGTGGGTGGCTATCAGTAGGAATTTGACAAGAATGAGATCCCTGCCACTTCGTACATTCGGATGGGCCTGGTTTTCATGGTCTGACCTCACAGTAAACTCTAGGCTCTGGTTTTTGTCCTGAACTTCTTATGAAACCAAAGGCAGTAAACCACTCCATCGGATGACACATGGGGTGCGGGTAACAATACAATAGAAAAAGAGCTGCTGTGTCAGCTTGGCCGGTTCTTCCCCCCTATCACTCATTCTGACGCAGGCATCTTGTTTCGCACTTTGTGCTCAATATTTTCTTGTAAGCCAAATTTTCTGTGATGGAGTCACGGTGACTGAAGAGATTCTTCAGCCAGCTGGGCACAATAAGCCCTTTGTTCAGCCGACAGACAGAGCCCTCTCCATTGTGCACAGTGACGGCAGAGCCATAAAGCTGCCCCTGTAATGCTCCTGCAGCGCTGATCTCTGAGAGGAGGGAAATTCCTTTCCCTTGGTGTCATTCTCCTACACAATACAGAGAGTCTCCATGTTCTAGCAAAGCTGAATGGAGAGCCTGCTCTTTTTAAGTAAATGCAAAAGGCTGCGTTAATGCAACATTATAACTGAGCTTAACTGAGTCGGCACACAAAAGTCAGAAAAACACAACCTTGAACTCTCCTCAGCAACTGTATCCTGGGCACCGCGGCATGTGCGCTATCTTCTATTAGTTCATAGTTTAGCGTCCACATCCAACACTACCTTTCCCTCACCAAAACTTGGGAATGATTGAGAACCTTTGGAAAAAAAAACCCAAGTCTGAAATCAGAGTGATTTACTGGTGGGCTTCCTTTTAAGTTTACAATCCTGCTGTAATAAAGTCTAATGCTACTGCACTTGCTCATACAACAGTATAGTTCAGACTGCTCAACAGCAAGCAACAAACAGCACAGTTTCCACTTTAAGACTGTTCCTGTGCTCCAAACAGCACTTTTAAGTAAACGGAAAATCCATTCATTTCCTTAGATTAAAAGTCCTACATCAAAGTCAAGACTAAAAGGTGATTGCATATCACTGCTACAAAAGGTTTAAGACTGACAGATAATAAACCCCAGCACCTGAATTACTCAAGCATGAAATCTACACCTGAGTAATTTCAGAAACACAGTATGTGATTCCTGTTTGCAAAGAAGAGAACCCTTTGTAATGAGGTTTGCCCAGTAACTACAACATAACTGCACCTTAAGGTCTGAAACAAATACTGTAAGGTATTTAACAGGGAACTGTTAGGAAGTAGCAAATGTAGGTGAGACTGATAAAAGATGAAACAAGTGAAATTGTAGAGTTTGCAGTTTGCAAAGTCATCAAACATGAAGACAGAGGTTTTATTTGTTGCACTATTTCGTATCTTTGTTTCCTGGTTGGGATAAATTTACACTGCAAGTTCCCTAAACTAAGCATGCAACTAAGGCTAGGTTGCATGTGTGTGCAGCCAAAAGGTAATGCTTGAGCATGCTTTAAAACAAATACATCAAAATGTATATAATCAAACACTGCAATATACATTCCTGTTTGTTTAAAATGACGTAGTTTTCAGGAGATTATGTATTATTCACAAGTGTGTGGTCTATCAGCTTGGCAATCATTTTACTACTTATTATACATAAGTATACATTTTTGCACTTCACTTCTAACTTTGTGACCTGGCTGTGTGGGGCACTGGGTAGTCCATGACCTCCTCCCATACAGCTTTCTCCTGAAGCCCCCTGATTTCTAACCCCCTCCAATTTATGCCAAATATATCCACATTTTCCTCTTTTTTTATTCAGATGCCATCAGTATACTATACAACTTGACTGTTTTTACCTCTATTTCCAACACTGTTGAACACATAAACACTTCAAAACCTCTCTCTGTCTGAACTGTTATTCTGTTTTTGTTGAAAGCACTACATAGGTTGAGCATTTCTACCACAAATTCTTATTATTTTTTTAATTATAGGATCTCCTTTAATGAATAAAATTGTTTATACAAATCCATAGATGCTATAAGAAATTTTGAATTTCAAGACTTGCATGCTTGAATCCTGAAACACTGTGTTGCATAACTATCTTTTGCTTTGGGCAGATAACAGGATGATAAACTTGAGGCTATCAAGTTTGACCTCTTGTTTGGACAAAGGAAGTGCAATAGCTCTAATCTTTATTACGCTATCTTTAAAAATAACTATGGAACTAACAATTTGCACGATGATAACTTAGCCACTTCACTGCTTGGTTTCCTCTATATTGTTTCAAAGTATTTATTTCCCGACAAATGCATTTTTTTAACAGGCATTTTAGGACCTTTTACACAATTATATTTCATTTTATACTTCAAAATACAGAACAGCTCTTCTTTTCCCAGGATTCCAGATCTAACCAAATAGCAGCATAGCAGTACATTTCTTCTTGTTATTTTTGATATCACCTGGCCCAATCTGCAGAGAAAAGATTTGTGTCTTTCCCACAATAGGGCAAAGAATTGACTCGCACACATAATGAAAGTAATGCAGAAAAATTTTCAGGATCAAAGTACACATCCAGGAAAAGATTAATATAGCTTCTAACAATGTTTTCATTTAAAAAGTCACACTGACTGGAAACATCCAGTGGCTCTTTACTGTAAAGGATCTTACCTGTGCCAGCGTATTTGTCCGTCATATTGATATCAATATCCAATTTTAAAGTCAGCATCGTCCTAATGACGTCATCACTGCCTTTGCCAGCTGCCCACATGAAGGATGTTCTTCCCTCAAGATCTGAGTCATCTTTTACAGAAGGATGTTTCAAAAATACTTCAACTGTTTCCTGAAAAGACATACTATTGAAATTAACATTAAAAGCAATCTGCAACAAGAAACTATTGTGCCTCATTTGGCTATTTATGAATCAAATCAAAGCTTCATTATTCCTTTTTATGTTTATAAAGGCTAATAGCTCAACAGGAGCACTGTATTTATGCTACAACTGCATCTACTCTACCTACACTCTATCTACTCTACAACTACCTGAAAGGGGGCTGTACAGAGGTGAGGGATGGTCTCTTCTGCCGTGCCCACAGTGAGAGGAAAAAGTTTTTCCCTGTTAGGGTGTTCAGGCACTGGAATATAACACCCAGGGAGGTGGTAGAGTCACCATCCCTGGAAGTGTTTAAGAGGCATCTGGATCTGAATCTGCAGCAGACGGTTTAGGGTTTAGGGGTTACAGCAGAGTGGCAGGTTAATGGTTGGACTCGATGATCTTAGAGGTTTCCTCCAACCTTGATGATTTTATGATTCTATGATTTTCTGCTATGCCTTTTTCCTAACCAATGAAACACAGTGCATCATTAACTATGAGTTTAACGCTGTCATTTATTTCACACTTTCTTCTTTTTAGCATCAATCATGTGCTCATCATAAGGAAGTAAAAGGCACTGTAGTCACTGTGAAGAAGGCAATAGGAAAAATATTATCAGATTGTCGAAACATTATTGTACTGTTATCATGATAAAATCACAGGATCATCTAGTCCAACCTGTGACCAAACACCACCATGTCAACTAGACCATGGCACTAAGTGGCCATTCTTAAGAACCACTGGGGATGGTAACTCCACCACCTCCCTGGACAGTCAATTCCAATATTTAACGATCCTGTCTGTGAAGAAATTCCTCCTAATGCCCAACCTGAACTTTCCATGAAAATAATGTTCCTTTAAAGTATTCTCCCAACATATTTTTTTCTCCAATTATAAATTCAACCGTACATGCAAATACTTTAGTTTGTTGAACTCTAATAATTTGACTATTCAAAAAGAAAAAGTACTTCTAGGGTAACATAGACATATTTCCTAATATTTAATAATATTAACAGGTTACTGATTACTGAAATATTATAAATCAGAAAATATTAAGAAAATCTTTACACCTGAGTCCAGTCTTTCCACTGTAACTGTTACACTAAAATCTCTATTTATATCAAAGCAAAAAGAATTCTTTCTTCAAATGCTGTGTTTGTGTAAGGCTCTCAGCAAACAAGTCCACTTTTTTAACCTGCTGCTAGATTTTTCATAAGTCACACAGGAAAGGATGGGAGAGAAAACCACAACTACTACAAAAAGAATAAGGGGAAGACTCTCCCTTTTCTATTCAATTCCTTAAAAGGCTGTGTATTTAGCAGCTGGAAAACATCTCTTAAGAGTCACTATAGGCTAGCCAATAAAAATGAAAAAAACCTCAGCTTTCATTCTTTTATTTTAGATTTATTTTTAGTATTAACACTATTTTATCTTTTCTCCTGTTGATCCCAAAATTGTTCTATCACTGCTCTGGGTAAGATGAGAATTTATTGGCTATAAGGAATCAAATGCTTATAATCACAAAGCTGTTTAAATGACTAAGGTGTATTAATTAATTTGGATTTTTTTTTTCACTATGATGTATTATTTCATCCCTCTAATGAAACAGAAAGTTTCTCATTTATCTATGTTAATGTGAATCTAAGATCCTAACAGCTTTATGAATTTAGGTCTGAATTATCAGTTTATTGTACAAAGGTCCAGCCAGAAACAATGAGAAATGGAAGCATTAAGCCTTCCACAGAAACCAGAATGTGTTTCTAGCTCTGTGTACTCACACTGACCACCACTACACCTCAGACACAAACAGCTTCTCACTAGCCCAGCACTAGGCACCCTCTGCACTGCTTGAAATCCTGCAAAGCAAAAGGCACTATGAGGGCTGCACTTCAGTACTAAGGCATGCATTCTCAAAACCACAAATGAGTAATTGTATTTTTCCATTAAGATTTAGCAAAGCAGCATTTACTTCAATCACTCTTTCTTTCCTAGTTGTAACAGGAAAAAGTGGAAGATAATCCCATAGTGTCATAAGTGTAATTTTTCAAAATGAAGTTGTCACAACTTGAAAACAAAATGGAGTTAAATTACAACAGGATGATCAAGAAATCAGAGGACAGAAGTATCAATCAGTTTAATTCAATGCATTTTGTTATGAAAGATCACACATATCTTAACACTATTTTAAAAAGTGGAGAAAACAACATAAAAACCAACAAAGCTGAAAAGTAACAGTAAACCTAGATCATTTCATTTTGTGCTTTCAAAAAAAACCCTCTGAAAAGTACTAAATATTATTTTTACTATCTAAACATAAGACAGGGAAATCCACATTTCATTTACTAGATCAATCTATATGAGTATGTGAAAGCAAAGCACATCATTTTAGATACCGCTGGAAAATTTCAGAAAAAGATAAGATAGACAAATAAATGCAGAAAAATGCATTCTGCATACTAAAATCAATATGAATAGAGCATCTGTCTTCACACATGAAATGCAAATATTTATAAAGAGATGTTTATTTGGACCTTCTCTGGGACGCCTAAGCCATCTGAATTTCAGGCAACATATCTGGGTGGTTGAATTAGGTAACTTCTCTCCTAGAATTTTTCCTCTCTATAGTGAGTGGGGATAAGTTAGTCTTAGGGAACAAATTCTTCACATATATTAAATGCTGGCTAGGTCTTCTCAGCCTTTAAAGAAACCAAAAATGTCATATTACACTAAGTAGCTCATAGAATAACAGAGCAAAGAACCATCTAGCAAAGTAAATAAAACTGAAAGCCATGCAAATATTTACAATAAACACAAAAGAACAAACTTTCTTCTTGTTAGGGACAAAGAAACATCACATTTTAAAACACATTTAAACATATCACACCTATCCAGACTTGGGCATACTGAATAGAGCAACAATGTGGCTCTCAAACCATAAATATAGAGATGCTACTGTCAGAACAAACATGGATGTGTCTCCACTCAGCTGTCTGACTATGTATTTGGAATGCAGTGACGGGAATTGTTCAATGATATGTACATAATTGAGAGAAAGAGCAAATAGTGGTGCTCAGAAACAACTGGACTGGTAAAAACAGAGAGGCTCCAGACATAATTTAGGCAGGGGCTCTTGGATACATCACCAGCTAAAAGAGGCTTTCAGATCTCAATGAAACTCTCCTGTTTGATTCTTCATGTAAGACAGGAACAGTACATTTATTGCAAGTACACAAGATTACAAAAGAATGTCTGATTCTACCACCTACTCTATTTCCCCATAAAAACCTAAATGATATCATAGTTTGGCTGGCTGATGGGATCAAAAGGCTGCAACATAATGAAGATGTTTCATTCAACTGACTCAAGCCCAGAGAAAGCAAGTCAGTATGAAAAATCATTTTTTAGGAATGTATCAATATAAAAAAGGGAAAAAAAAAGAAGGTAAAAGAATGCAGAGATAATAATTAAATAATAAATAAAAACATTCTCTCTCTTCTATGAGTCTAACTCCAGCTATAAAAAAAGGCTTTCACAACACAAACATTTCAGTTGTGTGTTCGACCCAAATTGTACATAGTCCATAACAATCAGCATAAACAAAGTATTCCCTCAAAAATATGAAAATTAAACACAGATATGTGCTTCAACCAAAGTCTAAATTTAAAAAATGTCTGGATGGTCTTACTAAGACTACCTCCAAAAATACTCCACCAAAACCCCAAAACCCACTCTCACAAGGAAACACGAGTGACAGGTGTGGTATTAATAGACATTGGCTGGTTCCCTCTTTCAATAGTGCTTCTGGATTTGTTAACTTGGATTGTTCTCAAGGGCCATTAAAATCTTCCTTGATTTATGAAAATTAACATATAGGTATGCAAGAAAGACCAAAATTAGTATCCCTGTTGATAAAACATTGCAATATGGACTACATAACTACATAAATTAAGCACTAAATAACCCTTTTTGTAAAGGGAGGTTATGAATAACACAGCTGAAGAAAACTTGGATGGGAGCTCTCAGCTTACTACACATAGCATAATTCAACTGTGAGAGACAGAGCAGCACGAGAAAAGCTTTCCTAAGTTTCAGGGCTTGAGAATTACTTCTGTAACATCTATGACCAACAATCATTAAACTGCTGAGTTTTATACTCGGTTCTACTGTATCTGATCTTGCTCTGGAAAAAAACTACTTATGATACCAAGGTATTAGGCTGTCTGAGAAACCAATTTTCTTTGCTGCTGAATTTAAAAAATAATTTAAAAATACAGTGTTCATGAAAAATTATGACAAAAGGTAGCTAACTCTTTAGCCATGCTTCCAGAGACAATGGGTCATTCATAATACCAAATATTCCTAAGTTCATCATCATCTTGAATGCAAAGACTGGTTTGACTGGTACTGCAGCAGCTGTGCAAATACTCATACAGGTCACCTTACTCTAAACACCTTATAACCACTTAGACTTTGCTATAATGAGCCTTAAAAAGTGAGAGCACTGTAAAATAGTAGGTGCCATTCTGCTTTCTATTGAAGTGCCCGAACGACTCTTGTGTGTTCTGGTGCAAACAAATAGATCAAAGGTCCTTTCTTTGCACAGCAAGTTAGTTTTATAAAATCTATTTAAGAGTTGGAAATTAATCACATAGCATAGGAAAACTCTGAATTAAACTCATGCCAAAACACTGTTCATATTATTTCAAAAATAACTCAAACACTTTGTTACACTATGAATATTCCAGCAAAATATATTTATGTGCTACTTACAGCAAAGTTGCTCTGTGCTGCATAATGTAGGGGTGTTGCACCTTGACTATCAGATGGGATAGTTCCAAACTTATTTCTTTCTAATAAAAGATGGACAATCTGTGCATGACCTGAGAAAAATAATATAATAAATACAGATATGTATCAAATCCTAAAGTTACACACTTCCATATTTAAAAATCAAACCAAACAAAATGGAAGACTTCAACAAGTAATAGTAAGTTTATGTCATAGCCATTATAGTCTAAACACAAGAGAGAAACTGAGACTTGATATTTGAGCTATTAAAACCTGGCATGCACTTTATTCCCAATAGTGCTCCAGTGCTCTGCATTCTCATTTTTGAGGGGCATCTGTAAATCAGAATGGCCTCTAAATAGGAACATGCAGAAAGATTTTCTATTTCTCTTAAAAGAAATCACTAGAGCTTTTCTGAAAAAGAAAGAAATCAGCAGGAGAAATGAGTCAAACATTTCCAGAAAAAGCTTATGATAATTCAGTTGAGACACTGCATTTGAGCGACAGGTCAGTCAGAAACAGTGAAGTGAGCACAGACTGATGATGATGAGCATTTGTCCATCTACATTAAAAGACAGGTGAAACTAACATTGACAATTTCATGGTATGTCACACTGTTTTACAGAAATCAAGTGTAAATTCTTTACTTATGTTTTATTTAACCAAAATTTCAACTGAAAATGTGTATCAGAATCCGGAGGCTAGGCTATTACCAGCTGCCACAAACAACAGGCTCACATACAACTCCTCCCATCAAAACAGATTAGAATATTTTTAGATTAAAATCACAGCATTTTTGGGGGGATGGGTAAAATTCATATCCACTTCACAGACAGGAAAACAAACACACAGTACAGTGTATTGCCACTGAAGTCAACTGACTCACTCATATGCTTGCTTTTAGAGGCATATGCAGCTCACAGGATATCTTAATGGTTTGGTATTTTAAAAGATATATATATCTGAGATATAAAGAAAACAATAACATAAAACCACGCTGATTTTAAAGGTATGAGCTCCCAGTATCTTGCATGTCAGAAAACCAATCAATTTTGCACCTTGTTACTTTTGCAGAGCTGACTTGAATTATTTTAGAATATTTGAAAAAAAGCTAGGTAAGCCTTCCTAGTAGCAGTAGACAATTACAGAATGAAGCTGTGTAACAGTTGTGGTTTGTAGTTTTTAAAAACCTAAGAGATGGAGGACTAGGCAAGCCTTCTTTTGTGAAATGGCACTTTGAGACTTCATATGTATAGAAGCATCAAAAACAAGAGAAAATGGTCATCTTGGATCACAAAGGATGAAGAGTCATGTGGAGATCTTTTTTCTTTCTAGAGCTTTCACTTTAGCCATTAAGACAAGCCTGGGTGCAGAACATCACATTATCCTGTCCCTTCCTACCAGAAAAACACTAAAAAGAAGAGATGTAATGCTGCTACTCTTCCCACCTCAAGACTATATGAAGTAAACTGAGGTTCACTGTGAAAAGCTTGTTTGGAGTGCAATCCTAGCAGGAAAACCATAGGAGTATTGAGCATGGGAAGACAGTGCCTAAACTTTTAGGACAGACAACTAGAAAAAGGGAACTGAACTCTGTAATCAGGACAAGAGGTCTGTCTAAATTATCTATGAGAAAAGGCTTAAGGGAGCTGAAAAAAAATTGTACTGGGTGCAACAGTAAATAAATTAGTGCAAAGAGGGATCTCACTTGGACATTAATGTAAACATTAAAACTCATTTCTCGAGGTCAAGAACTGTCGTTTCTGTAGTACTTTTATTTAGAAAAGATGCAACTTGGCTGAGACTTTTATCTACATCGAATGAAAGGTAACAGGAGCAACAATGCCCCAAGATGCAGTCACATGCAATCCATCACCTCTACAGAAAATTTGTGGCTATATCCATGCACTACTTCAAACCTCCTACTGTTAACCCATATAGCAACATTTTAGGCTCTTTGAGAGCTACATACAGCATCCAGTATCCAACTTCAAAACAGAGCCCTAAAAATTAATAATGATTTACCAATCAGAAGTTCCCCAAGGGCATAGGCCACCTAGAGACCTCATCAAGTTCACAAAGGACTCTGGAGGTCTTGGCACATCTTCCCCCTTTATTCCACATTGATTAGACAATCCATTTTTTTCCAACAGACAAAACTTCTCTCAAATACAATCAATTTCAAAACACAATAAATTTTGCTTCTTGGACAGAACCAAGTGATAATGGCTATTTATTTCTTTGGGAGACTGATCCTATGACACATAAAATGCTTCACAATTTCTCTGTAAAAATTCAATATCCCTACTTAAATGCAAATGCAAATTTGAGAACATCCTTCTTTTTTTTAAATGTTGTTTAATAGACATAATCAAACTACATGTGTATTGTCATTGGAGTTGCAGTAACTCGCTCCAATGAGGGATCTGACTCTTTTATTGGCATTCATTGTCTGCAGTGTCCCAAAGGGTCGTTGGGATGAAGCCTGTTAAAAGGGGAGAGAAACTAAAGATTCTTTCATCCAGCATGTGGTGCTGCATAGGAGAATGGAAAATAGGAGGCCAATTTTCTGAATCATCTTCTTTTTGTAGCTGTCATTTTATGAGTTGTTTCCTTGCATTTGGACTATTTATAATTAATCAGGTTTTAACTTGTTTTGCAAAGATCCAGTTTTGTAACCTGTAAATCCAAACCGTGCAAAATTCATATATGCAACGTTAGAATTTACAAGAGCATCTGATTCTCAGGGTAACAATCTGAACAGAGAAAAACTTTTCCTGAATAAAAGTTGTTGTCAGATCTGATTAGATTGTCATAACATGTCTGATGAAGAACTTGTACTAGAAGTGTCAGCTATGTGATTTTTCTGTTGTTCACTTGTGCTGGCATTATCAGATCATCTTCAGTTTCTTAGTGGGAATCTTTTTAAGACCCTTGCTTATCTTGTAAGGGGGAGTTTAGTAAAAACTAGATAATATAATCATAAATCCACTTAACCAGGCACACATAAAGTGCAATACATCACAACAGGATGAAAGTGAACACAGCTGATGGTGCCACTTGCAACCACCATGTGCTGTGGAGCAACTCATCTCTCTCAGGCACAAAGCCTATGTGTCCATCTTACATATGGACCCAATGAGGGTACCAGCATAAATCCATATATGAAATATTAGCAAAGTTCTCTTACTTTTTCAGGTAAAAAATAAACAGAAGTTCTGATATTTTCTTCATGCACTCCAATACATTGTCCTGCATTCATGCTGGGCTGTGCACACCCCACTTTGGACACCACTGTTCCAGAGCACCACTGGGTTTTTTAACCTATGATCAAAGCTACATATGCAAGTACATCTCAATATGCTCTAATTGTTCTTAAATCATGAGCATATACAGCCTGTTAAGTAATGCATTTTACAGTGCTTTGGAGAATCTGAAGCTAAAATAAACAGCCTACACACAAACTTCTAATCCTGGCTGAGCAGAAACTACTATTCTCTTAGTTAGCATAATGCCAGGCTGGAATTAAATACAAATCGGAGATGAAGATTAAACACTACAGTCAATTAATAATTAAATGACTTCAGCATTGTCCAGTTTACCAAGTAAGGCTGCCCAGTGAAGGGGAGTTCGAAACAAGTTGTCATAAGATGTCACATTGCAGCCTTCGTAGGAGGTCAGGACATCAACCACGGCTACATTCCCATCCGCAACAGCAAAATGAAGGGGAGTTCGTCCCTCGTAGTCTTGCCAGTTAAGCAGAGATTCTGTGGGTGCAGCTTCCTTTAAAAAAAAAAATACAAAATTGAAAAAAATATTTAAACTGAAGAAAAAAACTACATACTCTTTACAGATTTTTTTAGTCTTATAGTAAGGAGATAAATTGTTCTTGTTCAGTAGAATTTAGCTCTACAACCAAATACTACTGTTACAGTATAGGTTATTTTCAAGAATTTCTTACGGAATTTTTTTATGCTTAATTACTGTACAAGACCTGATTTCTGGTACATACCCTATAGTTTTACCAATCTGTTTTGCAAGTGGGTCTTTATACAGATCTTTAAAATACTAATTATGGCTCTTGTGAAAATAACTAAATTGTCTTCCACAATTTTCCAAGTTGAAAATTACATATATCCTCATATTTTCTCCCAGGACATCCCCCTTTTTGCACAAGTTAATCTTATGTCTTTAATCATAATATTTTTCTAGCATTTTAAACCCCAAAGTATTGCTAAAGGAGTTGTCAATGTCTCCAGCTGGCAAGATAGACCTAAGTTACAGAGTACTTCCAATGAATGTATTTACTTGTAATGGGCTTAATTTTGAATTAAGAAAATCTTTTAAAGTATCATGATTGGTCACTTGATCCCCCAACATAGGGATTAAGAGACATAACTTTTTGTCACCTTTTCTTAAAAGCATGTCAAATTACTTTCACGTAAGGTCCCAAGCTATATAGTTTTGTATTATGATAATTTCCTCTCTCATAAATGTTTTTCTATACAGATTTCTCTTCATTACTTTCTTTGTCAGGCAAAAGAACCAAACAGGTACAAATGAACATCATCTTAGCATTGCAGATATCTCCAAATGGCAAATGCCACAAAGGCCTGTAAAACACAAACTTTAAGCTTCACTTTCCTGAAACAAAAGAGGTATCACTAAATAAAATAGCAAACAATAATACTATAGAAACTCAGGATGCAGGACACTAAACATGTAGAGCAGAAGCAGACAGTCAAAACAAGAGTTTAAATAAACTAGGGAATGAGTCTGCTGTTCTATCTCCAACCATTCAGAACAATATACTAAAGTCATGGGAAACCTGTGCAAAAGAAAAAATGGAATGCAGTCCTGAGATTTTTAACTTCCAACACTAGGGGGAATTTTAACCCATGATAACTGAGAAAAACAATCCTGAAAATAACAGAGCCACACTATATCTTACAGTATACTTATGAAAGAGGAGGGAATGACTGTGATCAGTGCAGCTTGTTAACAGTTAAAGCAAGTTCCTGATCCCTTTCTCTCTAAACTCATTGCAATTTTACTTATTGACTTCACTACATATACAAATAGCCATAAAATCACTTGTGTTTGCATTATTTGATGCGTAGTAACTATGACGTAGAAAACAAACACCTAACATTGAAGATGATAAATCAAGAGGAAGAAAGTTGAGGGATTCCAGAATTGTGATTTCTATCCAAATGTTAATTGACGAAAGTTGTACATTCTCTATGTCCTGTGGAATGGATAAAAACCCCAAAAAATTTAGAGCTATATCTCACCATATTTTCAAAGTGCAATCTGCAATCTGGCTAAGTTAATACTGCAGGAGTAACTTCAGCTCTGCAATGTCATGATTCTCTGTCTCTTACTGTTTTACTTACTTACAGTGTTAACTTAAACCTCCTAATATTCGACCAATAAAAGTTTTTTAGAGCTAAACATTTACATGTTTTGCATACTGTATGTAAATCATAGAATCACAGAATGATTGGGGTTGGAAAGGACTTCTGGAGATCACCTAGTCCAAGCCCTCTGCTAAAGCAGGTCCACCTAGAGCAGGTTGCACAGGATTGTGTCCAGGCAGATTTTGAGTATCTCCAGAGAAGGAAACTCCACAACCTCTCTGGGCAGCCTGTTCCAGTGCTCAGCCACCCTCACAGGAAAGAATTTTTTCTTCATACTCAGATGGAACTTCCCATGTTTCCATCTGTGCCCATTCTCCCTTCTTCTGTCACTGGGCACCAATGAAAAGTGTCTGGCTCTATCCTCTTGACACCCACCCTTAAGATTTGTATGCATTGATAGGATCCCCTCTGAGTCATCTCTTCTCCAGGCTGATGAGGCCCAACTCTCTCAGTCTTTCCTCAAAAAAGAGATTCCCCAGTCCCCTCATCATCTTCATAGACCACAGCTGGACCCACTACTCCAGGAGCTCCATGACTCTCTTGTACTGGACACAGTACTCCAGATGTGGCCTCACCAGGGCTGCGTAGGGCACGATCACCTCTCCCACAACCTGCTGGCCATGCTCTTCCTAATGCACCTCAGGACACCTTTGGCCATCTTGGCTCCAAGGCCACACGGCTGGCTCATGGACAGCCTGCTGTCCACCAGGACCCCAGTTCCTTCTACACAGAGCTGCTTTCCAGCAGCTCAATCCCTAATCTGTACTGGTGCATAGGGTTATTCCTCCCCAGGTGCTTTGGCCATCTTGGCTCCAAGGCCACACGGCTGGCTCATGGACAGCCTGCTGTCCACCAGGACCCCAGTTCCTTCTACACAGAGCTGCTTTCCAGCAGCTCAATCCCTAATCTGTACTGGTGCATAGGGTTATTCCTCCCCAGGTGCAGGACCCTGCAGTTGCCTTTGATGAACTTCACTAGATACCTCTTCTGCCCATCTCTCCAGCCTGTCCAGGTCCCTCCGCAAAACTTTGCAGGTTTTCTTATCAGCCACTCCTTCCAGTTTTATATCATCACCAAACCTGCTGAGGGTGTGGTCTGTCCCTTCATCCAGGTGAATTCATCATTCACTGATGAATAAATTGAAGAAGACTGGGCCCAGTACTGACTCCTGCGGAACACTGCTAGATGCAGGCCTCGAACTAGATGCCATGCCACTGATCACAGTCCTCTGAGTTCTGCCATGCATCCAGTTCTCAAGCCACCTCACTGCCCACTCATCTAACCCATACTTTTTGACCTCACCTATGAGACTCTTATGGGACACAGTGTCAAAAGTCTTGCTGAAGTCAACACAGACAGCACCCACTGCTCTCCTCTCATCTACCCTGCCAGTCATGCTATCATAGAAGGCTATCATATTGGGTAAGCATGACTTCCCCTTGGTGAATCCATGTTGACTCTTGATAACCTTCTTTTCCTCCACATGTTCAGAGATGACATCCAGGAGGAGCTGTTTCATCACCTTTCCAGGGATGAAGGGGATCCTGACCGGCCTATAGTTTCCTGGGTCTTCCTTCTTGCACTTTCTGAAGACACTGGAGTGATACTGACTTTCTTCCGGTCCTCAGGCACCTCTCCTGTTCTCTATGACCTTTCAAAGATAACTGAGAGTGGCTTAGCAGTAACATCTGCCAATGCTAATTAAATGCTAATTAAGTTGCCTGTCTCACATTCAAAAAAGCTTCATCAGTTTTAGATTAGACAGTGGTAGTGTTAGCCTTGTTTTGTTAGAGAAAAATATTAATATACTTGAAACATACTGGGGTTCATTAATATATCTAGTCACTAGCACCATGACAGATAATCTATTAAAAACATAAAAAACTGATAAATGTGACTCTCAACTAAAAGTACAATCAAAGTTAACAATGTTACAGGCACAAATCACAATAACCAAAATATGTCTAACACTTTTTTAAATAAGCATTCAAATGCATTTACCTGAAACACTACAGTGAAAAGCTAAGTTTTATATTCTTCCCTAGCTTTAATAATTCTCAAAAGAAAGCTAACTGATAATATGCTTACTTTTTGTCTATTCATAGAGTTCA
>NW_008681963.1:56530-78296 GCF_000695815.1 Acanthisitta chloris
GCAAAAATTCAGCTTATGAAAATCACTTTTGAGAATGACTAAACATGAATGACGTTATTACACAGAAGTTACTACTGAAATTCTAAGTCTACCAGAGGAAAACATGTTTGAACAAAATGGGCAAACAAGAAAACAAATGTTTCTTCACTTTACCTATAATTTATTGATGTAATCCTGACAGCTAATTTTCAAACCTTACAGAAGCACAACAACATATTAACTGACTCCTAAAACTCCTGTCTTGAAGTCACTGATGTTGTCCAGAACACATCTCCATAGTCAAAAGTGTTAGTTTTGCAAAATGGCAAAGAATCTTTTAATGGCAAAGCCACTACTTATATTCTAGTCTAAAAGTACTCGTGTGTTTTGAAATTCTAGGCCACGTAAACTACAATTTTCTAGGCCTCTTTCTGTCTATATTCAAGAGTATAATTTCTTTGGATTTTAAGTGAGTTTGGTGTAAAACTAGGTATAATTAAACTGTCATACTGTATTAATATTTTAATCAAAATGCACAGAAGAAACAGAAGCTAAGCATTTTTCTCAGCAATTAGAACAATAGAATTGTAGACAATAATGGAAAGCGTCGTATAAATAAATGTCATGTCTCTTACCATGAAGAATAAATAAAGAGAAGAGATACAAAATAGACAGAGAGTACTAAGCAGTTGCTTCCATCATATTAATGGAACCTTATTCTGTTCTTTCCTCCTTAAATCTTCCCAACGTTTTTTCATGTAACCAAGCACTGCTGAATCTGGAAAGGTGGAAAAGGAAGTTGACCATGAGAGGATCTCCAGATTAGAGCTTCTCTCTACTTCACATGTTTACTTTCTACATATGTTAAGTTCCATTTTCACTGTATTTCATGGATTTCAATATTAGATACAACCAATTTGTGCATAACTGTCAACCCTACAAACTGAACCTACTTCTTCAGCATTCAGCTGAGCTGTTTTCATTATTGTTTGACAATACCAATGCACTATGTATTACACAAATATCAAACAGAAAGATGACTCTTAATTTTAACAATTTATAAACAGGAGACAATAAATGGCCACATCTAAATGCCAGAGTATAGAAAAATATGACAGTACTTTTCAGTACCATAGACTGGTCACAGTACCATTTCACTGGTCTCAGTGAAACCAGATGCTAAACTTCTGTGAAATTTTTGCAAACCAGCACCGAAGAATTCTGAGTAGGACACTAGAGAAAAATCATTTTCTGGAGAATTCTTCCAGTGTTAAAGATAGCATGAGAGAAACAACAGCAGTGCTGTTTTCCATAATTTAGTCAGCAGGCAACAAAAGCTGCCAATGCAGGTTGACCAGCAGCAGACGTCAAGATCTGACTGCTACCTGAGCAAGGGCACACTATGTACAGCACTCTGTCCTGAAAGCAAAGAGAAATTGTGTTGAATGTGATTAAAAAACATGGGGAAGCAACAATGCCTTTTGTGCTGCTATCACTGCAAGACAATATTTTCATGAACATAGAAATGCAATTTTCTAAGTTAAGACATAAGATGACAGAAATTTTAACTCTGTGGATATGTACAATAGAAATACAGTGCAGAAAGAATGCGACAAACTATCAAGTTAGTGCAGATATGAAGACCTAGAGAGGAATGAGAATCAAACATGGTGCAGAGCTGGAACTGGGTAATATGGTAAAAAGTAGATAAGAAAGGAGGGGAAGATTGTGAGCTCTGCTAGGTAGATACCTATCAAGACAAGTAAGAAAAGCACTTTGAAGAGAAGATCTCACTAAAGGATTAAACTCAGAGACACCACTGCCACCAAAAACCAGGTATTTACACTCAACAACAGATTCAGTCAACAGTCTGATTACCTAGTAACAATGTTTCTGCAACATTAACTTTTACAGCATAGTTAAATTACAGTTTTATTTAAACTCGTTATTAACTTACTCCATCATAAGCATATATAGATACAGCTAATTACCATATAAACAAGTCAGTTGATGCATGAAAATGCCTAGGTGGAATCCAGAATACACTCTTTTCAGCCCAGCTGAAGTGTCTCTGCACCACTGCACACAGCATGGGCAACAAACAGGAGGAGCTGGAAGTCCCTGCAAGAAAGCTATGACCTAGTTGCCACTACTGAAACTCAGTGGGACAAACCCATGACTGGAGTGCAGCTACTGGGACAGGACAGGAAAAAGGGTCAAAAGGGTTGCCCTCTACATCAATATATGGATAGAGCGCAAAGTTCTGTCTCTGAAGAACGGCCTTGAGGAGGCTGAAAGCCTGTGGGTAAAAATCAGAGACTGAGGTAACAACAGGAGCTTAGTGGTCAGTGACTACTGCAGGATACCTGACCAAGGGGAGCCTATTGATGGAGCCTTCTTCCTTCAGCTACAGGAGGTATCTTGCTTGCAGGCTCTTGTCCTCCTGGAGTACTTCAACCACCTTGATATCTGTTAGAGAAGCAACACAGCAAGCTGTAGGCAATCTGTGAGACTCCTGGAATGAATGGAGGACAACTTCTTAAGCCAGGTAAAAGCCTTCTACGATGGAGTGACTACATCAGTTGACAATGGAAGCACTACAGATGTCATTTATCTGGACTGCTGTAAGGCCTTTGACATGGTCTCCCACAACATCCTGCTCTCAAAATTGGAGAGGCATGGATTTGATGGGTGGAATGTTAAGTGGATAAGGAATCAGTTGGACAGGTGCATAGTAGTCATTGTCGATGACGATGACAAGTGGTGTCCCTCCAGGGGCTGCACTCAGACCAGTGATATTTAATGTGTTCGTCAGTAACAAAGATGAAGGGATCAAGTGCACCCTCAGCAAGTCTGCAGATGACACCAAGCTGAGGGGTACACTTGACAAGCCTGAGGGACAGCATAACATCCAGAGGCCAAGCTCAAGAATTGTGCCCATGGGAAAATCATGAAGTTCAGCAAATCTAAGTGCAAGGTCCTCTATCTGGGTCAAGGCAACCCCTGGTATCAGTACAGGCTGGGGATGAACAGATCGAGAGCAGCCCTGCCAAGAAGAGCTTGGTGGTGCTTATGGATGAGAGGCTGGACATGAGCTGGCAATGTGAACTTGCAGCTCAGAAAGCCAATTTAATCCTGGACTGCATCAAAAGCAGCATGGCCAGTAAGTCAAGGCAGGTCATTCTCCCCCTCTACTCCGCTCTCATGAGACTCCACTTCTTCACTGGCATCCTCAGCACAGGAAGGACATCAACCTGCTGGAGTGAGACCAGAGGAGGGCCATGAAGATGATCAGATGGTTGGAGATGGTTCAGCATGGAGAAATGGAGAAGAGATGGCACTGGGGAAACCTTATAGCAGCCTTCCAGTACCTAAAGGAGGCCTACAAGAAGGCTGGAGAGGGATATTTTACAAGGGCATGTAAGGATAGCACACTGGAGAATTATTTTAAAACTGAAAGAGATTAGGTTTAGGTTGGATAGCAAGAATTTCTTTAGTGTGAGGGTGGTGAGGCACTGGAACAGGTTGCCCAGAGAAGCTGTGGATGCCCTATCCTGGAAGCATTCAAAGGGTTGGATGGGGACCTAAGCAAGCTGTTCTCATTGAAGATGTCCCTGCCATGGCAGGGTGGTTGGTCGAGATGACCTTTAAAATCTCCCTTCCAACTCAAACTATGACTCTGTGATTCTTTCAACTGTCAGAGTTTAAAAAACAAACAAAAGACCAAACAACCAACCAAGCAAACAAAACCAAAAACAACCAACCGACCGAAAAACCACACACAAAAAATATCAACCAGAACAAAATCCTGGACATGATCATGATTCTGCATTACCTAAAGAGAATCTTTGAGAAAACCTTCAGTAAGGAAACAGGTTTTCAAGGAGGCCTAAGGCTGGAGAGGGATATTTTACAAGGGCATGTAAGGATAGCACACTGGAGAATTATTTTAAAACTGAAAGAGATTAGGTTTAGGTTGGATAGCAAGAATTTCTTTAGTGTGAGGGTGGTGAGGCACTGGAACAGGTTGCCCAGAGAAGCTGTGGATGCCCTATCCTGGAAGCATTCAAAGGGTTGGATGGGGACCTAAGCAAGCTGTTCTCATTGAAGATGTCCCTGCCATGGAGGATAGCACACTGGAGAATTATTTTAAAACTGAAAGAGATTAGGTTTAGGTTGGATAGCAAGAATTTCTTTAGTGTGAGGGTGGTGAGGCACTGGAACAGGTTGCCCAGAGAAGCTGTGGATGCCCTATCCTGGAAGCATTCAAAGGGTTGGATGGGGACCTAAGCAAGCTGTTCTCATTGAAGATGTCCCTGCCATGGCAGGGTGGTTGGTCGAGATGACCTTTAAAATCTCCCTTCCAACTCAAACTATGACTCTGTGATTCTTTCAACTGTCAGAGTTTAAAAAACAAACAAAAGACCAAACAACCAACCAAGCAAACAAAACCAAAAACAACCAACCGACCGAAAAACCACACACAAAAAATATCAACCAGAACAAAATCCTGGACATGATCATGATTCTGCATTACCTAAAGAGAATCTTTGAGAAAACCTTCAGTAAGGAAACAGGTTTTCTGGACCTTATGTGCATTTGGCTGAGACAGAGTTAATTTTCCTTGCAGCAGCAAGTATGGTGTGCTGGGCTTTGCGATTAAAACTGTTGATAACACATCCATGTTTTGGCTATCAGGATTTCTCTTTTTAATGCCCTGCCCTGTCCTGATCTCCTGCTTTCCCCAGTGAGTGAGCTGGGCAAGAGAATGGGATAGGACACAGCTGCGACATTTGACACAAACTGACCTAAGCAATATTCCATACCCTATAATATTATGCTCAGTAAACAAGCTCAGAGACAGAGGGAGGGCAGGGAGGATGCTCACAGCTACACCATTTGCCTTCTCAAGCACAATTAAGCATGTTGAAGCTCTTCTCCCACTTTCTTGCAAGTGGCTAACATCTGCCTTGCTGATGGCAAGTAGTGAATAAATTTCCTTTTATGCACGCAGCTTTTGCTTTTTATACTGAACTGCCACTATCTTCATCCACAAGTCTTCTTGCCTTCCTTCTATTTTCTGGCAAGAAGGGAGGTGAGCAAGTGGCTCTGCAGGTATTAGGCTGTTGGCTGAGACCAGTGCACTACAAATTTTTAAAACATTTGCCTTGACTACCTAAATTTGAAAAAGTCTGTACTTGAATAGAGATCCTTACATACTTTTCAAGAAATTTATTTCTCTATTGTGGCAGAAAAGTAGATGGTATATACAAACTCAAACTTAGTGACAAAACTTTTTTGCAACAAATTACTTCACAACTGTGAGTACAAATTACTAGTATCCTGAGTAAACAGAAGTCATAGAGAAATACATCACTTTAACACTGGAAAAGTCTCAAAAACTATTTTTATAGTAAAAAACAGTAACTGCAGGGTTGTCAATGTGATTTGGGAAGAAGCAATGCAAATTTTCATATGCCAACCTTAAGTTCTCAACTTTCAAGCTAATCAGGCAGACAGACATATAAGTCATTTAGTAAACATACCATCACTATGTGTCTAGTTCTGAACAACCCTTGAAAGGCAAAAGTACAAAAATATTGCTGTAATATGAGAGAAAATTTCAATCAATACTCCTGTATCTTTCCATGTTAGTGAAGCTCAGAGATTTCCACAAAATAAAACCCAAGTTAAAAATCAAGCTGAGCGCACAATTTCATTGTACTCATTCTGTCACTGTAGAAAATGAAGCAGAAATACTGCAGAAAAAGAAAATATGCCATCAAAGAAAAAGTATTAAATCCATACACAGAAATATGTGGAAAATCTCTCAATAAACCGATCGTGGGCTGACTGAAGATTGATCGAACATTTCCCAGAATTCTGACTTGAAAGACCAAATTAAACCAGACTTTTCAGTGCAGTTAACTAGACATAAATTTTCAAATAATGAAGCAAAGACACATAACAAAGAAATCAATGTGCAAGATGCTGCTGAAATGAGTAATATGACTGGCCATTTTAACTAGGAAAACTTGCAAGCCTGTCTGTCCTTCCTTACTCTTCAAATTAATAGTTACATATATCAAACTGATTAAGGGAATATATATAGTCCATGAGTTAGAGCAAAGACATTCACCCAAAGAACTCAGAAGAAACACCCTTCAAGAGAGCAAAAATATTTAGGATTATTTCCTACAAAATTTTGGCTACTAGAAAAAGCAAATTATTTCATTCTCAAACAGTCAGCAGACTAAACTGAGAAATTTCAAGAGAATAAAATAAATTTCTATCAGAGTAAAGTAATAAATGCAGAAAGTGTTACATACATATATAACAGACTTTCTTACCAGAATACATTTCACTGTGTGAATTGCACTAGGGTCCTTGTTGTTAGCTGCCCAGTGAAGTGGGATTTTTCCTTCAATATCAGGGATTCCAATATTCGAGTCATGTTTTATCAGAAGTTTCACGTGCTCTGGGTTATTGTAGTAGGCACTCCAATGCAATGCAGTTTGCTGGAACACAATTTTCATAAGTTTTACAAACACACTGAAAAATACTGTAATATGAAAATTTAAGTTGGTTAGAACCTGAAATATGATTTAATTATATTTTCACAGAATGAAAGAAATCACCTAGTCCAACTTCTCTGCCCAAAGCAGGGTCAACTAGAACAGGTTGATCAGGACACTGTTCAGTCATATCTCCATAGACAGACTTCACAACCTCTCTGGAACACCTGTTCCAGTGTTTCACCTTCCTCACAGTAAAAAAAGTATTTTCTCAGGTTTAAACAGAATTTATTATATTTCAACTTGCGCCCATTGCCTTGTCTGTTCACTGGAGGCCAAGAAGAGTCTGGCTCCATCTTATTTACTGCCTCCCATCAGGTCATTAAACACATCGGTAAAATTACCCTGAATTATTCCTTCCTCAGGGTAAACACTCTCATGTCTCTTGGTCTTTCTTTGAAGTCAGATGCTCCAATCTGGTAATCATTGTTTTGACTCGCTACTGGGCTCACTCTGGTATGTCTATGCCCTTACTGTACTTTAGAACCCCTAAGTAGATGTGGCATTCCATTTGTGGTGCCACCAGTGCTGAGCTGAGCAGAAGGGAGGGACCACAGGTAAAACCAGCTTTAAACAGCAGGTAAATGAGCAACCTGTAGCTACACTTCACTAAAGAGGACTGACAGAAAATGTAGCACATGTACCCAGGGTGGCTGACAACTCAAAATTGGTGAAAACAGGCTTTAAACAAAGCTGAACAAGAGGCCCATCTATCTCAGTAAGAGTAGGTAATCATACATCTTTGCTACTGAGGTCTGAATTAGGTCTAAGCTACACCATCTTACATGAGACCCACACTGAGAAGTCCTTATGTTTGGAACAGAAGTGTCTCTGGAAGGAGATTAATTGCTTCAAATAAGGATTTCTTGGGCTATGGGAGGAGAATAATGTCCATGCTACTTAGTCAGTCAACAGGGCAATGATATTTGGTGCAGCAGCTCCAGACCTGGAGAAAATACCTGTGCTTGCTATTAAGCAATCACATCCAAGTCAGAATGACCATCTGAAGCAGCCTCAGCATCAGAGCTGCACTACAGAACAACTGCAGTAAATAGCTTGGACCTTCTTAAATTTGGAAATCTCTTGGGAGTAACACAAATTGATGGAGAAACATAACATGACTACTCTCCACTAGAGGAAGATGGCACTGAATATAGACACTGGTCTTGGACCCATCTTGAGTAAAGGTTTATGACTTTCTGCACTGTCTGTGACCACTCTGAATCTAATGCCCAATGATGCATGACAGTCCAATAAAACATCAAATGGCAATCCATGTTCCTATTGCCAATTTCTAACTGCCAGGGGCTTTTTTACTGGCTGTGTCGATGTTCATAATTGCATTAACAAACCAATGTGTGTGGGTTTCTCAAACAGCAAAATGTTGGCAGATTAACAAGTATTTTATTTATCAGACATACCTCTCCCAAGTGCCAAATAACAGAGAATTGTAAGATACAGAATATAGAAGTTTATTTCCCATCTCTTTTACTCACTCATCCCAGCAAAATATTACACAGCATTTTGATATGGAAATTGAGAGATATAACTGCCATGGGACATGTATGTATAGAAGTACAATACCCTGGATTAACAGTGAGATAGAATGTATGAGTTCACTAGCATATCCTTAATGCCTCTGTAAAGGAAGAAAGCAAAAAGGAGCCTATTTTTTTGTGTTTGTTGCTTTAAGCTGTTAGTTTAGTACCCTGCTAACGTAATAAGATAGCACAATCTTTTTGTCTACTTGGTAACTCACTGAAGACAAGCCTATTCTAAGACATAACTGGAGGGGCTGCAAGGAAACGTCTGAAAACTGACACCACACACAAGGACATACAGCCTGACATCATGAAGTGCCATCACTCCCTGTCGGGATTTGAATTGCAAAAAACTCGTAGCAGTAGAAATTTGTAATAAATTAATGAATGTCATTTATTAAGTGAAGCTGACCAGTATCCCTAGAAACTGACAACTGCAATGAAAGCAGAAACCTTTCATTACCAGAAGGCAAATGTATCCTTGGCTCACTGGCTTCTCTCACCTACAACTAGTTTCAGACAGTTGACTACATGGAAGAAAATGTAAAATACAATTGTTCTCTACCATATCCAGGAATTATATACGACAGTCACAGCTGCAGTAAGGAAGCTCTATAAGCTATGTGCACAACAGGGTCAAGCATGTTGGGTTTTGTCCCCCCAAGATCCCTTTCACCAATCTGAATTCCATTTTTGCTACTGGGACTACTCATGACACAAATTGGAAGAAAAGTGCTCTACATTTTGTAGGGAATATGGCAATGCTTTAAATACTGCCTTAGAAATCTGCTAAACAGCAGTCAAGGTTCCTAAAAGGTTTTGGCTGGTTTTCATACACCTTTGTTAATTAATTAACATGGTCAGGAAGTCAGCATGACCTCCCCAGAATGACTGCTGTAATTATAGCCAGGGTTTCCACAATACATGTTAGAATATCCTGGAAGGCAAATAGCTGATTGCTAGGACACAGACTGGCTCAACTCCATTGTCCAGAGGGGACAGAAGATTCATTTGTTGGAAACTGGGCTTGCAGCTGTCTTATTCTGCTTCCTAGATGATAAAATCAGGTAAGGAATTCAGACGTTAAGCAGGTACATCACTAGAGAATCCAGGGCCTTTCTCTTACCACATCCTCTCGTGGCAGAAGGGAAACCCACTATATGAGGTACAGAATGATGATTCCACTAAGACCAGCTATGCCAAGCTAGTATGTTCGTTATCAGCTGATCCAAATACACTTGATAAGAGCACTCACATTTGAATCAGTGGCAGCTGTTCCAAGTTGTAAGTTCAACACTTAAAAAGCCTCCATCACCAGAAACACTTCCAGTTGTATTCAATACCACACCTACCCTTCCAATGGTAGATAACTTGGTCTTTCTTTTGCTATGTACATTCATGGTGTCTCACTTTTTGCTACTATACCCTTGCAGAAAAAAAAGGGTTTAGGGAACATTGATATATCTACATTCTTTGAAAGAAGTTTCTTTCACATTTCAGGATACACACACAGCTCAAGTACATGAAATTAAAATCAGATATTCACAGATTAACACAGATAACTACTAGAAATCTGTCTACTAAAGGCAATGCGATGATCTCCAAACCAGAACATGCATCAAGCATGCCAACCAGAATGACAAATCTGTTTTGTTCAAAACGTATGTGGAAGCACAAGAAATTCTTTACACAGAATGTTAGTCAGGACTGCCTGAAAGTCCTACACCTCCTCATACTCTACTATTAATGCTAATGGAGTCAACCATTTCACATCAATTTTAAATCAAGTGTTGCTAAGCACTCAAACTTAAAAACCACATTAATCTGAGCAACTCAAAAAATACAGTGACTATATGCAAAGTAACTATTCTTTGTTTCTAAATTAGTGCGCTGGTTTGGGCTGAAGTAGAGTTAACTTTCTTCACAGTGGCTAGTGTAGGGTTATGTTTAGGATTTGTGCTGAGCACAGGGTGGATAATCCAGAGATGTTTTTGTTATTGCTGAGCAGAACTTACACAGAGTCAAGGCCTTTGCTGCTTCCCATACTGCCACGCTGGCAAGGAAGTTGGGGGTGCATGGGAGATTGGGAGGACACACAGTCAGGACAGGTGACCCAAACTGGCCAAAGGGATATTCCATACCATATGACATCATGCTCAGTATGTAAGGTGGGAGGAAGAAGGAGGAAGGGAGGACATCTGGAGTGATGGTGTTTGTCTTCCCAAGGAACTGTTGCACGTGATGGGGCCCTGCTCTCCTGGAGATGGCTGAACACCTCCTGTCTGTGGGAAGCAGTGAATTAATTCCTTGCTTTGATTTGTTTGTGTGTGCAGCTTTTGCTTTCTCTATTAAACTGTCTTTATCTTAACCCATGAGCTTTTCTAGCTTTTACCCTTTGGATTCTCTCCCCCATCCTGTTGGTGAGGGAGTGTGTGAGCGGCTGCGTGGGGCTTGGCTGCTGGCTGGGGTTAAACCACGACAATTAGGTAATATGCTATTACTGTGGACTGGCAGTACCTCTCTGTATGAAGAGTAAATCAGTTCTTTTAAGAACAGTACCACTTTCCTTCTAAGACTCATGATCTTCTTCTGGCTGATCATTTTAATGACAGCCCTTTTTAACAAACATCAGTAGATTATTTCCTGAGGCTCTTAGAAGTCAGTGTGCTTCCAAAGCAGGCTGGTAATTTTATTGATGTGGTAGAGCATGATTTGACTTTGCAAAGGGACATGACACAACTCATGACACTACAGGCACTATATGATATACCTGGAAAGTCATCTGGAGACTTCATGCCCTTTCAAGCAACTGTTATCACTACAGATGCAGAAAATTAGTTGGAAGGGCTTCATCCAAAGAAAGTAGTAATATAAAGCTCTGAAATCTTATGATTACGTTTTCTCCCAAGGAAAACTGCAGTTTCACAAAACAAATGTCAAAGTGACTAACTGGTACTCTGTTTCAATTGAATGTCTTATGCCAGAATGTCAATCAACTTCATCATCACATCCCTCTCACTAAATGCTGCACTCGTGGAAGCAAAAGTACATGTGCATTGAACACAGACCACCTGCTGCCAAATGGTCCATTTTATGACAATAATAATAACAATAACTTGATACCTTTTATTGACCCTGTAGAAAATCTTCTGGACAAATGGCATCACACTCTATCCCAGGCTGTAAAGTCATGCATGACTAGGAGACTCCAAAAACTATTTCAAACTATTTTCTCCATCTGTCCCATTGAGGAAGGGGAGGCAGAGAGCAGTTAGGTATGCATTTGGCTGCCTGTCAAAGCTCACCCACCACACAATTCTAAAAGGCAGCACCTACAGACACCACCACCAATGTACTGGCCCCAGTGCAGTGCAAAATTGATCACTCAGGGTTACGAAGGACATCTGCCAACAGCAAACCTCCATTCAGCTCAGCACCAAGGAATTTCCTTTGTTTTAATTCACCTTTGGTATTGACAAATGTTTTGTAGGCCTTCTGCACAATGTTTTCTAGTGAGTCTTACAATTAAATGAATCTAAATGTAAGGTTTTCAAGGAAGAAAAGCAAGATAAACAAATGCTACCCAGAGTCTAACAAGGATCACAATATTACAGAAAGACTTGGATAGTTTTTTAACCCTTTAGTTTTGCAACTATGCTCAATAAGAACGTTGATGAACTCACTGCAATGAACTTTTACTTCATTAATATCAGGAAAATATTAATATTTCTATTTTGAAGACTTGGAAAAATCTTTTGACTGAAATAATTTTTCACACACAAGTGTTGGTGTAATACCAATTTCTAAAGTTGCTACCAGTGTTGTCTTAAAATAAGCAGTATTTTTACCTTATTTCTGTCCTGGGTATCCACCTCTCCAGGTGCCATATGTTTTAACAACAAAGCTAAACATTTCGGGCTTTTGTGACGTGTAGTTAAATGTAATGGTGTCATGTCTTCTAAGTCCTTCTGCATCCAGTTCCCTCTACGAGCCAGTAAAAGTTTCATGAAGCGGTAATTTCCCTGGGTAAAGAAAAATATCAGAAATTTATTTCAGTTTATCAAACCAAATAATGATAGATAAATTTACAGTTGTATTACAGTGCTTAAAAAACTGCATCAAAACAGCTCTAAGCTTCGGAAACATCTAATGAAGATTTCTTTGTTAAGAAACATGAATTCTTAATTTTTAAGCCTGTTATGCTTCTTGGTATTTATTAAACCTGCATATTCCATTAGGAGAGTGTGTAAGACAGGGTTCAGTGATACCAAAAATTATGCAATATTGTCAGTTTCTTGACTGCTTAACCTCAATAAACATCATGTAAAAACTGAAATTAGGCCATTACATGCTGGTTTCAGCAAGACAGACACTTATTCAATGAGGAATAAAACTCAACATGAAGAAAGAATACATTTTTCAAAATGAAAGTAAGAGAAATACCAGAGAATGATTCAGCTGAATGGTAACAAATATATGGAAATGTGATTGTTTCTTACATTTTTAAACTGGGAACTGTATGAATTTTGATCTACAGTATGCATGATAAGTGGGTGGGACAGCTAGCTTTGCAACACACTGAAAATACTTAACACTTTGGAATTATCACTAGGTTTTCACTATGTTCTCAAAAGAATTAATGTAGAAATGCTCCTGTGACCAACAGATGAGGGCAGATACCAAAGAAAACAATCTGGTTTTATTTCTCAAATCCTTGAAGCAGCCAGTCAAAAACTAAACATAAGATCATACAACCAGAAGAAGCTGGAGCGATTTAAGGTATAGCCAGCCTGGACTTGCTAGTGCCCATTGCTTGGAAGTAATTTTCCATGTAACAGAGCTGCTACACACAACATTTTGATGCTTCCAGTTCAAAGTCTACTGGGTTTATCAAATCACCTTCAGCAGTTAAATTTCAGTCAAGGACCTACACCAGCTGGAGTCATTAAAGCAAAACATCTGGACCTAACTTGTGAGATCATGTTTTAAACATCCCTGTCCTCTCTCCACTCTAACTTTTAACCTTTCTTAAAGTGAAAGGAGTGTGTTGGCTCCTAATTCTGCTCATATTCCCAATGTTTCCCAAAATATTAGTTTTTGCCAGTTTCACATATATAATAATTACCTATAAATTTAAGGCAAATAGAAAGCTCAGAAGACAAGCTAAATTGTACTAATTCCCCTCTCACACTTCAGGAAAAGCTGGACCATTGGATGAAGCTTTATTAGACAATGTGCACAGGAAAGGTGACACTAAAATCAACAGCAGTTTTGTCTTTGGGTTCTTCTGCTTATGGAACTACCTGCAAATTAACACAGCTCAGTCTACTATGATTCTCTTATAGATCCTATATGTTAACTTAGCCCCTTTAGGCTATCTTTGGAAAAACATGGAACAAAAAGGTAACCAAGTAGACAAGGGCAAGCAGTGCTAATGAATGAGGGTGCTTCTGTATCTCATAAGACTCAGAATTGCAAATCACTTGTCAGCAGAATGGTAGGGTGGAGACAGGCCGAAGAATTCCAGAGGCCCCCATAGTATTCAGTGCCAGGGATTAAAAATATTCAAGTTTCCTTCTTCAAAGCAGCCATAAACATTGGAAGGGCATATTTTACATATATTACTGTTCTGGTTTTTGTCTGATAGAAATGGAAGACTTGAGCTTTATGTAAGGATTTCACCAAGTACAGCCAAAATAAATGAACGTGACTTTTGTTCCCCTGCCTACACTATTTTATTTTAAAATACAAAACAGGGACACAGCAATTCATGAATGAGCTCAGACAAAGTAATCTCTTCCTGCTTCTGCCATTTATCATCAGTTCTTGCTCTTTAGTGCAAGCCTACAAGAAAAGTCTGCCAAAAAACCTTGCACAAACTTGCCTGAAAACGCACATTTCTCTTGCCAGAATTACTACTACAGCATTCAATATACAAATACATCTCTTTCTTCTGCTGGGTGTCAGAGAAAGCATAACCTTAGGATTTTGTCCCTTTAATACACAGACACATCCCAAAGCATACACTGAAGTACAGGGGCAGAAAAGCATAATGTCTGCAGAGCTACTAATCCATAGAGAACACACTCAAAATGAATTAATGGTAAATTTGAGAATGAACTAGGCATGAGAAAACTCCTCATTGCAACCATTATATTTTACAGGCAAATACATGGAGAATTTACAAAACTCATTCAAAAAGAAAAAAATAGCCAGCAAAAAAGTCTTAATGTATCATGATGTGGTTGAGAATTAGACTGGAGAAAGACAACATTAAATAACCTGAGAGAATATTGGTCTTGGAAGAAATATAGCTGCTTTTCTCCATCACAGAGGAGAATGCATTTGGTTTGTTTTCAGTATTTTCTGCTCAATGTGCATGCATACCCATGAAAGAAAAAGAATTTATTTTCTCTTGTGGATGGATATTTATTGGAAGATTTACAAGTATATTCAGCTTTTTGAATGAATTCAGCTGTAAAGTTAAGTCAAAGTTAAAATAATGCATAAAACTAAAGGAAACATACCTTTTTATTATTAGAATTTCTTTCTCAATACTGTTTTATTTTTGCTGTTACATATTTTTCCACCAGTTCCTACTGTATTCTCCTCTTGCATGTTTAGCCAACAACAAATCCCTTTCCCTAGCAAATGAATCTGTAATAAATCCCTTTGTTCTGAAACAAAATATTCTCTTTCTCCCAAAGGATTTAAGATTTGTTAAAACACATCCACAGAGAACACCTATACTTACATTACTTATTTGTAATTATCTTACCCATGCTCTTCCTTCTGACTGTTGTTCTTTTCTTTAGTAATACCCTGAACATTGCTGTGTTCCTTTCACTGGTTAGAAAATTATACCATCTTTTTCATGACACAGGACAATCTCCCCACCTTCAATTGATTACTGCTGAGGTTTGTATATCTGCAACGTATCAACACGTCTTGAAGGCAGATTTAATTTAGGTCTTACTAGGTGGAGGGAGGGAAAACGTGTTACATTTGAAAAGCCAATTCCTTCAACTTTATAAAATTCTTGTATATAAAAATGTCTTCAAACTTGCCAGTTTTACTCATAAATGATAGACTTGATTGGTCTAAACATTCCTGGGCAGTATGAAGCGCTTTGAGTCAGTCCATGGTCTCTTAACATTGACAGTGTCATAAAAAATGATTCTGTTATACAGTGAAAACAATATGAGCAAACAGGATTAAACATTGGTACAGAAAACTCAGTTCCTGGTAGCCAAAATTTACCATTCCCATTCTGATTCTTAACATTCCTTTAGATCCTATTACAGTTATTTTTAGTCAAAAGACTTGACTCTGTATGCAGAACACAGCAGAGTTTCAGAGAACAGCTGACCACTAGCTTCAGTATAATCAGAAGAAACACTTCTGCTATTTCAATATTTCAGTCACATATGCTAACTGCAATGGAAGATAACACATTTTTTTTGTAGACAGACAGTTCAATGAGCAGCCATTGCTCTGCCATCAAGTAACGACTTGGAGGAAAGTTCTTTACCCAAAGCTTAACTACAAGTAGTCAGAAAAACTTAACTTTCCTAAATGTTTCTATGGAGAAAAGAGGTGATGGAAGAAACATCTCAGTCAGAATCAATGAATTTGCCAGGATGCAGATTATCCCTGAAATGTATAAATTTATTCCCAAAATTGCAAATTCACTCAGAAAAAAATATCAATAGCTTTGATTCTATTGTCAGGAACAGGTTCTAGCAGAAAATTGCCAGCAAACTTTTCTACCTACTCTTCTGGGCCTACAAAATAATGGGATTATTTCTTCATTCATCTAAAGCAGCTTTTTCAACCTATTTTCTCTCCCTGGCCTGTTGAAGAAGGGTAGTGAGAGTGCTGAGAGTGCAGCATCTGGCAAACAGCCATGGGCAGTCTGCTCCATATGGTCACCTAAGTGACAGACTAAAGGAAAAATGAGCTCTGTTCTGACAACTGTGGTGGTATGATTCTAGTTGTAGGCTGATCCTGAAACGAATTAAGGGATTGTATTATCAGTGCACCAAAAACATCAGCCTCTGACTTCACATCATGCCAGTCTGTAAAGACTGCTTAGAGTCCTGGGGTAACTGGGTGACTTAGAGTCCTTCTGGGCTTTTTTTAAGACACCACACACACACATTCACTTGGAGTCCTGCTCTAAGTCACCTAGTTGCCATGTGCCTCCATTTCAAACACTTCTGCAGAACTTGGCCCATGGCACCTTCACTCCGCAGTGGAAAGATTAGGGAAAGGGTGTTTCTTTTTCTTCTCTTGGATCAGTGGCAGTCTTCCCCATTAAACTAACAGAGAACAAACGATCTGCTATGTGACTGAACCTAATGTGGGCATGTGGGTATCAAGAAAGAGAGTGACCCAGCATCACTGTGAAGCCCCTGTAACATCTAAAGCCTTTCTGGACCAGGTTTCAGCCCTTCCCCAAACAAACAGGCAGACACAGGTTTCTACTGGTCCAGTGTCCAAAATATTTCAATTGTACTGCAACATTTAGAGCAATCAAATTTTTTGTCTTACTGTTGGGAAGGTTTAATAATGTTACCCACCTCTACTAGTTGTCACTCTGGTGATAGGTAGCACAGAGACCAACCAACTTAACACAGAAGATGCCATCGTAAAAATACAGCTGTGCATTTCCAGCACGCACAGAGACCAACCAATTTAACACAGAAGATGCCATCATAAAAATACAGCTGTGCATTTCCAGCACTCAAAATGAGAAAAGAGGATCTGGCAGACATCTTTCTTCCTCACATGTTATCTAGCAGTCTAAGAAAGATTCAGAGTACTTAATGGGGTTTTTTAATTTACCTTTTTGATACTTGTAAATAATTTAATACATTCCCAGACAGAGTGTTAAAGCCTGAATCTTACATGAAATTCAGGAATGTTTTGCAGAATCCCAAATAAAATCCTCCTGGACGCATAATGATAAATGGCACTTAAGTATTTTTCACAGCAAACTTTTAAGTATTTCAGAAACATACAAACTTGCTTTGAAGAGGTCACCTGCGTTCTAGAAACATTCTGCTGACATGCAAGATATCTCTGTGAAGATTTATTTCCCTTCCCATCCCACTGTTTCCTGGTGAATTAACTTGGTCATATAATCATGTGCTTCTACACTCTGACTAACCACTGTCCTACCCTGCAGTGTGGATACAACTCTGACATTGCACTTCTCATCTTTGGATTTTAAAAACATACTACACCTTTTATAAAGGGAGAAA
This sequence comes from Acanthisitta chloris, assembly GCF_000695815.1. Classification (NCBI taxonomy): domain Eukaryota; kingdom Metazoa; phylum Chordata; class Aves; order Passeriformes; family Acanthisittidae; genus Acanthisitta; species Acanthisitta chloris. The sequence continues at coordinate 73,892 of NW_008681963.1, forward strand.
CTGAGCTGTACAAGGTAAGGCTACGAGTCAGAGGAATATGTGCAGCTCTCCAAGCACTGAAAGCACATCCATAGATGGGCTACCATTACCTTGTCATCGGTGGGTTAAAAGGGGCCAATGGCTGTAGAAAAATTGCTTATTTCCTTATTCATTGCTGAGACCACATTTTCAAAAAGCCTAACAGTTCTAATCCATGTGAAATACTTAACATGACTTGAAAGATTGATTTGTAATAATTTATAATGCAGTGCACATGAGCTGACTACTGACTGTTACAGCACAGCCACGCTTGGTTTTTGGAATACCTACAATAGGCCCGTGAAGATTTAGTGGACTGTAAGTGTTGCTAGAGAACTAGGAAGAAGGCAGCCCAGCATCTCTATATAATCTCCTGGTAAACACGGCAGGGGTCACTGGAATGAATGCCAAGCTGTTAAATCATGAAGATGCTTCTTTGGCTCCAATTCAGAAATTACATACCTGCTTTCCCAGTACTGGGAACAGACAGACCAAAAGAATATAAAACAATTCGAACGTGACCCTTACAAATGAGGTGGTTTCCAAGGGCTCTTCACTGCTGACAGTCATAAGCACTGAAGATGCAGTCAGGGCATATACTTGCAGCAGAACAGAAAGTCTTAGAAATATTTACAGATAAATCACAAATTAGAACTGAAGGTTTAAACTGACCATCTGGATTAGTAAATCCATCCTCCAGCAACATAGGGAGTAACAATGACAAATGCTTTTCAAAAAATTCCTAAATAATTCTCATACATGGAATTACAGTGTTTGGGATTTTTTCTCCCATTTGTCTCAGTTTTGGGCTGGGGCTTCCATGGTGTCATGTTGGGGTTTTTTAAGACATCACACACACACGTTCACTCTTCTGACCACGAAAGTTATGTGCAGCTTTTAAAATCTAAACAAGCATTGGCCTTTTTATCTTAGTAACAAAGGATAAACCCTACATTCACCCCAAAATATCATCAGATCTCTGCACTCATTCTAGTTGGAACTCTTTTGTTTTAAACACAAGCAAGCAGAGATTACAGGGTGTACCAGAAGAGGTCCCACGAAGTACCCTACTGAATCACAATGATGCTTGTCTACTGCTAGCGCAAATATCTTGTCATGTATACCAAAATCTGCGTTTCTCACATCAGTGAAGTGTATTCTCCAGTCAATTAGCACATTGGCATCCTCCTCAGTGACTTTCAGATAGTAACTTCATAATACATAGAATAAATTGTTCTTCCCACCCCCCCCAAAGACTTGCACTTTGGACTATAATATTTCCAACCATTTCAATTACTTTCAGTATTCTCATTCATATCCCAGACACTCCCATTCTCTGACTGATAGTAACATCTAACATTGTGTCACTCTGAAGTATCCTTGAAAACTATACTACTTATAATGATGAAAAATATTGACTAATACTAGATTCAAGTGCAACTGTTGAGGAATTCCAATACATGCCTTTTCATCTTAAACTGTATTTGTTTTCAGTTCATTATCAAATTCTTTATCATACCCTTATATTTTGTGTCCTAATTTCCCATTAAGCTCGCAATTTTCCATCTAGCACTATAGTAAAGGCTTTTGTACAGGTCTAAAAGGGCAACCTATTGAACTTACTTCTGAAAAATCAGTCAGTTAAATAGCCAGTTAGTCTTGAAGGACCTACTGCTGACACGGGGATGCACATTTTACCCAATTGTCTATTTATGTTTACATTTTTATCCCCATATAATTTTAAACTCTCATATGCTTCTGAAGGCAAATAGGCTACTTCTCTCAGCTGCTTTTCTTCCTAGTTAAAACCTTACTCAGCTGTATTCAAAAATGTTATGAATACCATAAATTCTGCAATGTTACAATTCCCGAAGAATGATTCATTGATTAAAAATCTTTTTCACCTTGTCCCTTGTTGTTTCCGTACTGTTGAGATGACCAGTATCAAAACCAGGCATTAAGCATTGACCACAGCCCATGACAGAGAGCACTACAGCAATGAAGCCTGGTCAGCAAGTGCACAGAAGAGTGCAGGCAAGTGCTGAAACAAAAGTCCCCCCAAATCCAGAAGCATGAAGGTCAGCCTGACCAGAGGTGCATTTGGAGACAGCAGAGAAGGGGTAAAAGTGCAGCAAGGCCACCATCCATGACAGAAAGGATTTCAGAGATCCGATAATTATACATCCCACCATAGTTCAATAATTTATTAGCTTATTAAATTTTGATTTTTGAAATATATTCATTATTAATTAAGCAGTACTTATGTAAGACATTTTAGCACAATTTTTTCAGTATTCTTTTGTGAAAAGAGAGACTATTTAACTATCAATAAATCCTCTTCAGAGAAATATAATATATAATTCAGTTACCTTTACTCTTTCACAAACAGACCGCCACAAAATTATTACAGTTCAATTAATTGCACAGATAAAACATCTGCTTTTCTAATATTGGACCAATCATGGTATGGGCAGTGATTATACTTTTATTGTCTTTTAATATAATTGTTTCAGTTTTCCTTTTTGAAGTCCTAAATTGTATTTAAGAAAGCATAGCTGGATATATAACAACACCATGAAAACAGAAAAAGTAATTGTATCATAGGTTACTACAAACATATTCACTCACGTACATTGTTCCTTTGGTTTAGACCCAGAAAAAGAACTGGAAAGGTACATGGAAATTTAGCATACCAGGCCACTGATCTTTTCCAGAGGAACAGATTCTGCCCCAATTAGATGAGTTCTTATTCTAAGATAAAAAAACCCTAAAATAGATTGCTATGATCTTTTAACAGTCAGATTAGATGTTAAAACTTTTAAACCCAGCACTCCTTAAAGCTGGAGTCAAGATTTAATTGATACTTATGTCTTTGTCAACACTGTCTATACTTTTTCACAGTGACATCTGAGTTTCTAAAGTCAGTAGAAATCCATACATTAACAAATACCAAATGGTATTGTACACTCAGACACTCACTGAGGTAAAATATGTACAACATGAAAGTCATTGAGATTTTAGCTTAAAACCCAAGCAGAACATGACAACCAGCTTGCACTACATTAGCACACTTTGCCAACAGATTAGCACAGATGCTAGAGCTGAAGTTGAGAACAGCTCTTTGCTGTCAGATGCTTCCCAGCAGCAGTGAAAATCAAAAAAACTTGAACTCCTTAATTACCAGCTAAGTCTTTAAAAGATAAACACATCCATGAGCTTTGTCTTTAAAACAAATACGGCAACTGAATGTAACCTGCTTATCTTCACACAGTAGAAAGTGCTGTCTTTGATCTACTTGATCTTACAGAAGATAGTCTTACTATATACACAAACATATACACTCTCTTTCTAGCGAGGGGGTGCTGAAGAGAGGATGCTTCACCCCACAAATAATCTTGGTTACAAATTTTCTAAACCCCCAAATGTTAAACACTTTGGAAAGAAAAGGGGCTATGCATGTGGCTTCTTTAGAGGCTGTTTCATCTCTTAGCATCCCTTTGAGAAGAAGCATGTTCTCAGAACATCAGAAGCAACTTAGAATGACATACAGCATATGAAGGACTTTCTGTCACCAACACCTACCAGTTTGAGTAGCTTTTCAGGGAACAAACTAAGCACTTACAAAAACAGAAGCTGTTCTATCATACTTATAATTTGATATATATATATATAGGAACAGAATTCTGTTCCAAAAACAACTGAAATCCATATATCAAAAGGAGCATTTTGATATGCTTATACTATCAGCTAGCTGCCAGAAATCTCACAAGGATTCTTCAGAAGGAAAGTTATTAAAAGAGAGGGTAACAAGTAGATACACAAATTTAGCTGGAAATAAGAATTATTTAGATTTATTACTTAAAACTTGTGTTTTGAATATTATCTATACATGAAATAGTGAAACGTCTTGATTTCTAGTACACTGAAACTGAACTAATATTGCCTGGCTGCAACAGCCATAAGCTTCGTAAAAGCTACCCTTTAATGTACATGACTATGCCATTCTCATACTCCTTGATTATCAACAAATTTGTTTTAACAGCTCCCAAGAAACTCCACATAAAGTCAATATAGCTACTTAGACTCCGAATTTCCGTTAAAATGAGTAGAGATACCATTACAATATCAGGCTCTCTCTCTGGTTCTCACATGCTATTTTTCCATGCAACTTTAACACACAGAATATTCTTATTCAAGCAAAGAAGCTCATGACAAAGTTTATATGAAATTTTCAATCTGTTTAAATGTTAGTACATTTTCATATATTCTAAATTTCACATGTTATATCAAGAATACACAAAATTAGAATCGCAGACAAGCTCTGGGTAACTCCCCATCTCTGCCACAATAAATCTTATTCTGATATGTAAACCATTAATAGGGAAAG
>NW_008681963.1:78311-98104 GCF_000695815.1 Acanthisitta chloris
CTTAAGAGCTGGATTAATCAGCCTTCATTAAAACACACCACGTGCAAAAATATTATCACTGTTCAATGAAACCACACCAAAAGAGAGGGTGAATAAATCAAATTATTTCACAAATTTTAAGTAAAGTGATCATACTCATCAATCTGATTGAGAAGTTCAACAGAGTAAATACACTGAAGTGTTTCCATTAAACATAACAGTTATAAGGACATTCTCAATCCTTTCAAACACTCCCCTCAACCTTCAGGACATACACTTGAGCAAAAATTAGACACTGCAGGTAATAATTCTTACCGCACCTTTTCTGTGTACTGTCTACTGACTGTGGCAGCCTGTACTAACTACACTATAAACAAAGTCTGCAGAGGTAGTAGAGAAACTACTCCTCCCTGTTCTCTGCAATCCCTAATCAGGTGGCAGACAGTAGTCACAAGATTGACTTCCACCTGCATTCCCAGTAACAGCTCTGCGGAGTGAACAGAAACAAGCAGTCTCTGAATAGACAGATAAAATATAATAATGTAAATTTTCTTAATTATAGGGTGTTAAAACAGTATTTATTCTAGCTCTGAAACAACTTTAGTCACATCTTGACAAGTTTAACTCAAGAAAACTTGAAATCAAGTGTTTACGTAGTTTTAATTTGAGCATCATCACCAGATGATCTTTAAGATCCCTTCCAACCCAAATCATTCTATGACTATATGAAAACTCAGAGTTGACACCAAGATTAGCAATGCAACTGAAAAATAAAAGTAACTAAAAGAAAATCTTCAGAATTACTGTTTTACACATAACCCTTAGCAGTCATCCATTGAACCATGGCGTTGAAGAAAAATCCGTAAGCTATTTATTACCTCTGTGTGGACAAGGATGATGCCATGCCTTCTATCTATCAAACCACTGCTGGATTTAAATATGTGATGTTTTGCTAATCCTTTCAAATCAGCCATGGCAGAAACATCACTGATTTTTGACATTGGGTTTAATCTCACAAAGTCCCCTTTTAGTAACTTTGTTAGCAGCATTCTAGATTCAAAAGTAAAACACTCAACTGGAGAAAACCTCTCCGACAGCTGAACAGAAACCTTATTTACCAGTTTCCAAGCTGAACACGTTCATCTGTCTGGCAAAGCATCTTAGACAATACATCAGCAAAGAACATCAGTATGACTTGTGGCCAGTTCTGCCTATCAGACATTTTGACTGAAAGCAAGGCAGTGTCTCAGCTAAGAGCACTTCTCCCTAAAGCCTCTTGCAAGGTTGGCTTCAGTATCTTGGTTTCCTTAGGAATAGACAGAACCATCAACTGGCACAGAGTCAAAGAATACAACAGAAAAGACAACTGACCAGTGCTGTAAAAGCCAAGGTAAAACTGTTTCCCAGCATAAGTTAAAAGAAAATAGGTGTTTGTATCTTACAGCCTTTAACCTCATTTATCCATATGCTGTTTATCTGTGGTGTTCTTGGCTCTTCAGCTCTAAATGTTATGGTCTACCTATAGAAATTAGTGGCTTTCATGTAAAAAAAAACCCTTCAAGGATGAAAATGCAATTAGCATTCTCATTTCCAGTTGATCTCTTCCACTGTTACTGAACTTGTTTTCCTGTAGTGTTCTTTTGAAGTCATTCAGGCAGAAGTACCCACAACACACAACCTCTGGGGATTTAAGACAAAGCCAGAGACACATCATCCATATTTACAGGATCACTGCCCACCCCTCCATAAAGAATCAAAGACTTAGCTTTTAAAAATTATTGTATTTCAAAAAATAGTGCTTTGAAAGACTTGCCAGAAAGTACTGACTCCCTCCTCCCCAAAAAGATAAGTACTAGAAAATATTTACCATATTCATTTTCTTCATCTTAATGGCTTTGAGTGGAATTGTCTTGAACTAAGAGTAGTGTTACAAAACTAAGAAAATATATCCCTGAAATATACATAAGCCATTTAAAAATCTAATAAAATGCTATAAAGAACAGTATTATTCATGCCAGAATTCTAGCTGAAAACACAAGTCTGAATGACAGCCATTAGTCCAGTCCAAGTTCTCACTTTTTATCCCAGTTTTGTCCATTACTATTTCATTCTGGAAGTGAACTAATTGCCATTCCTACTAAGCATCACTATGACCTACCGCAGTGTCACTACTGCCTTGTACTTCTTAATTGCACCCCTCTAAGTGCATGGCATGTCCTTACAGACTGCTGGAAGTAACAATGCTTGCAAAATGAAAACTTTGCACATATGCTCATTTTTGAGCAAATCTTCCCAGAATTTTTTTTATTATTTTAGCTGCTGTTTTATCTGAAAATAAATGCATGTCTTTTAAGTGATTTAAATATATTTCAAACACCTTAACAAACAAAAATCATCCTCTAACAAACCACTATGTGAAATAATTGCAAAACTAACTATCACATTCTATTCAATGAGAAAACTGCTCCGGCCACAGTGAAGGCTCCAGAGCTATTACGATAGTAGTCAGACAACCCAAAATGAAAACAACCAACAATAAAGGTAGGTTTACTCTTAATTTAAATAATTATTAAGACACTTCAGGCTACTTTTATATATGGCAATATTTTATAGTTTCTATAGACAGTACAGTGATGTTTGAGATATAAAATGAAGCCATAATCTACTTACAGTACTGGTAAATAAATCAAAGCCTTCATAAGCTACTCAAACGACATCCTAGCAGTAATAAAAGTACCACATTTATTTCTCTTTGTTCAGACTACAGGCAGATAAAATAACAATTCAAGGTTGGTGTTTCAAAGTCTTCCCAAATCTACACTGTACTAACAACATTGAAAAAATGTGTCCTTTAGATGTATCTCTGTCTACATTTAAATGTTCCCATCGTCAGGCTGAACACATAGAGATGATAGTCATAAGATAAATCCACTCATATTTCTGTAGAAATTATTCCTAATTAATAAAAATTGGTAGCATTCTGCATTAATTCTTCATTCTTGATTAGCAAAAAAAAAATTTCTAACAGAAGAGTGTTCCAAACTGCTCTACAAAGAGACAAAAAATGTATAATTTTAATAAATAAGTTAAATTAATTTAGTATTTTATTAAATACTGACATGAGATATTGCTTTTCAGGCAACAACAGAATTTGCTTATGTAGTTCATACATATCCATTTTGACTTGAGTGTGATTCACTCAATTCTCTTTAATCAACAATTTAACCAACTGTTTACAGACAAAGAGAGAGACAAATGAAAGATTAGTGCTCCCGGAGTTTGTGGCTGGCAATAAGATCTGAATTTATTTTTCAAATACCTTCCATAGCAGTAGCCTTGCATGCTGAAGACATCCTATCTAGTACACTATTGATTCAAATGACAAGCCTGAGCATCAGATTAAGGACATGTCAGACACCTGATAGAAGATTCCTGGAGATTTCAGCAGAACGGTGCCTTGTTTCAAAATGATCTATCACTGGTACTACATTTAATCAAGTGCATGTGGAAACATTTCACACAAAACTAATTCTCTTAAAATTAGAATAACATTTATAATTGGTGAAAACAAATACCTTTGCCTCGCACAGAATAGCTGGAAAAAGTCACCTTATTCAAACAGAAATCACCCTACAGTTCACAAAACTGAACTAACCCAAACTGATGAGGCAATACTAGTGATAGTCCCATTTTAATTTGTCAGTGCCAAATCTGGACACAAACAAGGAAGCCATTTCTCAGTCCCAACAACAATATTTCTTCTTGTAACCATTAAAGATCGTCGTGAGGTCAGGTGCAGAGGGGCAATTAATGCAAGAATGATGTTTCAGAAAGGACACTCAAACAGGGAGATGTCTTTGCCTGCAAAGGTACTTTTTAAGGTACAGACTTGGCAGCAGACACCAATGTCCCAGGAGAAGAGCTGGGCAAGTCTCTCGTGCACCGAGGGATGACACAATGCTAAACATGCTCAAGGAACAGTTATATGAGTGAAACAAAGTGAAATCTGCTCAGATTGAACCATAACACTCCAAGAACAGTAAGTACCATGTTTAAAAAGAATGCCATCTTTAAGATGCAACCACTATTGTCAAGCTCAAATGCCAGAGAAATTTTCACCTATCCTTTGAATGATGTAAAACGAGGGAGAGGAGATTGCTGTTTGATAACAGCATGCACGAGACAGCTAGCATTTGAAAACTAAGATAATTAAGTCACCTTAAAACAGCCAAACATCAGGCAACATGGAAGAATGCTCTGTAGAAAAAGCACTGCTCAGGCCTGCACAAAACACTTCTCTTTAGTGTCCTGCACATTTGCATCCTGTTCAGTTCTAGTCCATCTTCACAACAAAGTTGAAGTTATGCACCAATATTTCTTTTTCAGCCTTGAGCATTCAGTTAAAATTTTTTTCTAGGACAGGATCACCTTACCTACTCATTTTTGGTAACTGATATTCTTCATAAACTAATACAAATGATTTTATTTCTTGATAGCAGCCTGAAAAATTATTGCTATGGAAAAGGACTTAGGAAAGAATCAGAAAAGCTAACAATGGGTAAGCCATTAGCCCAGAAGCTCTTCCAAATTTTATTCACAAGAGTATGTGATGAATTCAATAGAGGAAAATAAAGTAATTCTACCAGCTGGCTGTACAGAAATTTAAGATATCATTCCATATGCTATGCAGAATTAGTTCCTTTTTACTGAGAAACACAACGTAAGCAGAGCTTCTCTGTTCTGCCACCATGGTTTGTACTTGATTCATATTTGCAAAATCTTTTAGAAAATCACTGCAGTTGGAGACATTTCTTTTCTTACTATTTCTAATGAAATTTCAAATTCAAATTTCAAGTGCTTGAGATCAAGACTGCTCAACAGAGGCACTAGGATGATAATAAAATTAATGCCTTGAGCCTGACAGTATCCTCTTTGGATTATTTCAAGCACAGGAAACATGGTAGAAAAATATATCAATCAAAATGGAGGAAAGGATGAGAGTTAGTATAGCAAAAAGTAGAACAGAGATGCAGAGACATGAAATTACATCATGCTTGAAAATGAGAGAGAATATTTTGTACAGTGAAAATAAGTCCATTAGGTTGATGAAAATAGCTGTAATGTTGCTGGAGGAAAAGAGAAAGAAAATATCACCAATAGTGATGTTAGAGGTAGGCAAAGAGGATAAAACAAGGAAACCACAGACCACTGCCACGGCAAGGAAGTTGTCTGGGAAAAAATGCAGGGCAAGGATTTTGGTAGAAAGTGTTAGGTAAAGTTCTAGAAATAAAGATACTGGATTCTGACACACTTTTTATCACAATGAATAAAAATAAAGATGGGACTTTGCCAAGATTTTTTTCAGAAGAATGGATATATTTTTAATAAATTAAAAACATAATTAAACCATCTGCTAATAATAAATAGGCCTGGGCTTATTTTATTACCAGGAAAAAGCTCATTTTATCACAGTGCATCTATAGCGCAGACTACAACACAGTGTAGAAACACTGGGTCAGCTTCATGGATATTATGGATACTGAAGCCAACCAGGCCACAGCAGCATAATACTTGTCTTGCAGCTCAGCAATCTCAGCTATCTGCAACACACTTAAAGCTGCAAGAGCAGGGTATGATGTCAGTTCTTCATCTGTCCTTCCTGTAGCTCACACCAGAAGGTTAAATGTGCTTAAATTAGATTATACGGACTCAAAAATAAATATCAAGATCATAAAGTCAGAGTTGGGGAAGCAATGAAACAAAACAGAGAAAGATGAGTCAGGAGAACTGGATTATGAGAAAATAAATGACAGAGGTACAATACCTGTCAGATAACTAATTGCAAACCCCTAAAATTATTCAAGACTAATGAATCCAAAGTCTCACACAAAGATGCATCTTTGAGAGTATGGCTGTCACTCCCAAAGGGGAAAACCCCATGATTTCTGACACATAAGCCACCGAAATGTGGTAACAGACAATCCGCTCAAGATTTCTGCTTCGGAAATACTTACACCATTGTACTGATCTACAAAGTTAAACCTGAGATTAAGGATGGGTTTGCCAGTATTTACAGCAGGCCACCAGTAAAACTGACATTGTGAGTTCAAATGGTCATCAATAAGTGCTGCAGAAGAGAGGGGAGCAGCAGGGGAATCAATCCAAACTGAAACACCGATAGTAAAACCGCTACTTCAGAATAATCAAATGCAGAAAAAAGCCCACATCTCTGAGATTTAAAATACCTACAAGCCCATTAAAAAAGAAAAAAAATATAAAATTTGCTTTAGTTTAATTACCTGATACAAAATAGCTTTTTTACTTCTCTCTAAAAACCTTGCTATTTCAAGGTCATCAACAGTTAAGAGGTAGCCAGTCACATGGATAACTTTGACCAAGTACTATAGATCTCAGGGAAAATGTGTTACTTAGAGAAAGGGAATATTAATATGGTTATAGTTAACACTTGCTTTAAAAAGAGTGACAAAATAAGATGCCAACTAAAGAAACAACTATTTTAGTAATTTTGTAAACAAAGAAATCCTCCATTAAAAGTTAGTCCTATTATTTATTCTGATAAGGTAAACATTAGGACTGTGAACCTTCCGAGACAATAGATTATTTGTGCTACTAGCAAAATAGCTCTTTCATTGGATTTATCTTATTCAGAACAACAGAAACCTTTCTCCAAGAAACAGGCAGACAGCAAAGGATCAAAACCAATAGTAAGAAAATAAAGACAAAATTCAGCTGACAATTTTGAAGTCCAGAGCAGGACTGGATCATAATACTTATTCTAGTTACTGCAACTTTGAAACAACTGCTTATATTGCAAAAATTATATTGGTACTATCAGACTGACAAAATTTTACAACAAAATCTTAAAATAAAATATTTGGTTTCTTTACAGCTTCTACTAAGTAATGCCTTCCACTGGTGAATATTTTCCTCTCCCATAATCTTTTGCACTGATATTCGCCATCTGAGTAGTTAACTGGCTTTTTCTCAAGACATAAAACCAGTCTGATTTGGTACAGCACTGCCAAATCTGTTTCTCACAAATTCTGCCTGTCTTAGAGAGCGAGAGTGCACACCACACTTGCTCATTAACTAGAAAGATATATAATTAAACAAGAAAGGGTTAAAGCATATGTTAGCCTATTCTACTTTTCTACCTATTACTTTTTAAAAAGCTTTCATATGTCTTCTTCCTTGTTTCTGAAAGCTAACCATTCCTTCTTCCTTTCAGGAAGGCTGACATTTGACAGCTTAACATAGCTGACAGGGTTACCCAACAGCTCACCCTCCCTATTCTCAATCCAATTAGACCTCTAATCCTCCAGATGAAAGGCCCAACTACTCACGTTCCTCATGACAACGACAGCTATTGATTATTTGTCACTACAGCTAACACCTTCTCTGTCGAGGCCACTCTGACAGAAGCAAACCTACCAAATTAGACAGCACTTTATCTGCCCTGGAGGCCAAATGGCACAACAAGTAAAGGCTAATAAATGGTATAAAAATGAACAAATCATAACATTATGACAGGTTGATCGTTGCCAGCAGCTTCACAGCTCAAGCTTGATGCTCTGTTAGACCTGTTCCTTCTCTTTTCTCTTCCACTCGTGCACCAACTTTGACTGAATTAAAGGCCAGAACAATTAAGGCATTTGACCAGCAAAGATAAGCTAGGATAGAAGTATCATCAAGGGACACGAATGTCAATAGCAGACTACCGTTTGTCAATAAAAACATTCCAGAGATGCAAATGCTCATGACTCTGCTCTCCACTAGGCTGTACTGACTCCCTTTGTACAGAGCTCTTCTCAAGCCCAGGCAGAAGCTCCGGGAAAATTAACCCCAGAAAACCAAGCTTGAGCTGGGAAACATGAGACAAAGATTTGCATCACTGAAAAAGGAATCCCAACACCGAACTACATGACAGAGAGGTGTTACGGTTGTTATTCCGTTTAATAGCTACAATTTTTTCTTTCTTTTTAGTAGAGTGATACAAACCAGGATTACATCATTTGAATATATCACTATAAATTTTCTTCAGCTTTTTTCTTAAGGAAAAGAAATTCCTTTCTAGGACAATATGCAGTACACGGTGACTTAGGATCTCACAAGTCACATCACTCTAAGGCAAACTGAACAGCAGCAAAAACATTTGTTATTCTTAGAGCAGTATTATCCAAACCCAGTAACAGCGAGGTCAGAGCCACAGTGTCAAAATTGAGGCTCTTCATTACAACAAACAACAGCAGACACAAAAAAAACCAAAATAAACTCATAATAACACTGTTAAGATCAGGCAATCACAAGAATAATGTGAGCAAAAATGCACAAGTTCTTTAAACAGTTAAAAAGCAATTAGTACTGACCTGCTATAATTAACTAGCTGATTTCTCAACTATGCCAAAAAGGAAAATATTTTCCAGCAAGGAATTCCTATGTTTCTGAAATTACTTACTAACAAAAAAACCAATATTAAATCAAATTGCATTAACGCATAATTTAAGCTTCAATTAAGCTCCTTTAGTCAGAGACATAAAACATTAATATCTGTTATTCTATTTGGAAAAATCTACACTTTAACTGAGGAAAATGTTCCTCTGCAACACATAGATTGTACAGATGAAAGGACACTACATAATAATATTTTAAAAAATCTATACGATGCAAAAAAATTTATTTAGCAAAAAAATATTTACAATTGTACAGTATTACTCCTCAGATTGTTTTAACTTCTTAAGCTTACAAAAATGCTCTTGGGGATGAGCACATATTTATTAACTGTTTCAACCAGACACAGATGATTAAATACTTTAAAGATAAGCATTTCAGAACAGCATTATCACAAAGCACAGATATTTAAGTGAGCAGTTTGGCAAATGGATCCCTTAAGACAACTACTGCCTGAAGGAAAACTGAATCTACAGGACATTTAGGTAAGCTGGGCCTTGCAAAACTCAAGCCAACTGGTAAAAAAGTTGAAACTAGATAATATTTATATGAATAAATTTTAATTATTACTATTATGTTCTAAAATGTACTCCAAATATAACAAATGCGAAGAGCAGACAAATATTGCAATTTTCGAATAACATAGTGTATCATGTCTTTATCTACAGTGATAAAACCACATTTTTAATAGCATTCTGTCCTTTCCAACAGGAGATCTGTTCAGAATTCCTAACAGTGAGCCACACGGAAGCCGTGCTGAAGGAGACCTGCAGTGGTACACCTGGCATGGCCCAGCCCTCTGCATCAGGGAAGAATGAGCAAACTCATTGCAAACTCCTACTGATGCAAAAGCATTTATGTTATGGTCTCTTTATATTGAGCAGATTCTCATTGTTTTCAACATATACCTTGTTTAAAAAGAAATGGAATACATATGCGCTGGTTTGGGCTGAAGTAGAATTAACTTTTTTCACAATGGCTAGTGTGGGGCTATGTTTAGGATTTGTGCTGGGCACAGGGTGGATAATGCAGAGATGTTTTTGTTATTGCTGAGCAGAGCTCACACAGAGTCAAAGCCTTTGCTGCTTCCCACACTGCCACGCTGGCAAGGAGGTTGGGGGTGCATGGGAGACTGGGAGGACATACAGCTGGGACAGGTGACCCAAACTGACCAAAGGGATATTCCATACCATATGACATCATGCTCAGTATATAAGGTGGGAGGAAGAAGGAGGAAAGGGGGACATCTGGAGTGATGGTGTTTGTCTTCCCAAGGAACCGTTACGCGTGATGGGGCCCTGCTCTCCTGGAGATGGCTGAACACCTCCTGTCTGTGAGAAGCAGCGAATTAATTCCTTGCTTTGATTTGTTTGTGTGTGCAGCTTTTGCTTTCTCTATTAAACTGTCTTTATCTCAACCCATGAGTTTTTGTAGCTTTTACCCTTCTGATTCACTCCCCCATCCTGTTGGTGGGGGAGTGTGTGAGTGGCTGCATGGTTCTTGGTTGCTAGCTGAGGTTAAACCACAACGTTCTCCTAATCTGGTTTTACCTAGTTCATTAGAAGTATTCTCATTTGGGCTTTTTCCCCCTTTTATTAAGTGCTTTTATTACAAAACACACAACAACGTTATACTACAGGGCCAGGTGGTGCTATGTAGTGAAGGAAAAATTAACTGTTCTTAATGTCTACTCATATCACAAAATCTGTAAATATCTTTAAGCATTAAACTTACTAACCTGATGAGTTATCTGCTCCGCTATGACTCCTGAGTTTTCTCCTGTCAGACTTATTCATAATATTTGGTTTATGAGCACTTTTACTGATAAGTGAGAATCTTTTCCACTACTGCAGGTCAGAATCAGAAATTCTATACCACTATATTTTTCAAGTTGTTTTCCAGATGTGCCTCCCCAAGAATCACATCTGAACAAGCCTTACACAGAGCCAGAACTAATCCATTCATCTTCACAAAACCCTTAAATCTATTTACTCTTTGTTCTACCTTTAAATTAGATTGGCAAACCTCACAATTTAAAAAAAAACACCTTTAATATATGGATGCTAAAATATGGACAGGCTGCCAGTCATCTCCTGCCCCAGGCAACTGGAGACCAACACTTCATCTGCATGTCAAAGAAAAGGCACTACACGTAGTCCACCCCTTTCCACGCAAATATACTCTACTAGGTAGTATTTGCCTAAGTACTTCACAAGTGCTCCTGCTGCAAACCCTCTTTTTAACCATCCTCCATCCACCTTCAGCTTTTGCTTGTACTATTCTAAATGGGGAAATCCAGTATTTTGCTACTACAAGTGGAAACAGATAGAAGCATTCTGTCTACAGCAGGCTATAGAGCAAACCTGTCAGACATTTATAGCAACATGCATTTTACTGCCTCAGCCAGTTTTATTTGTTTTCTTTCACAGTCTAATCCTACCCAGAGACAGTTACAGACACTATGTTTTTTGGTTAGCCATGCTAGAATTCCTTTGATGCATAAAATGACTCTTGGAAAGTAGTTGCAGTCAGGGAGGTAGCCACATATTGCAAGCAATATTTTCAAACATGGCTTACTAAAGTAAGCTAGTTTAGTAACCAATAGTTGCTGAAATAATTTAAAAGTCAATTTTACAAGTACCATAGGCTATAGACACTCATACCATATTTATCAGTACAGTCTATATAGAGACCGGGTTTGATCTTTAGCTACTCTGAAATTCTGCTCTTGAACTCAAAGTCAAGAGAACTACTTTGGCATGGAAATTTTTGCATAACCTTGTCTTAAAATATGACTTCATGGAAAACAAAACCAGTGAGAAATCAAATTCAGATGCTATAGTATCTGCTGTGCAACTGAAACCTGACATGTAAAACAGGATTTCCACAGTTTTATCTACATTGGAATGCTGAGTTTGATAAGAGGAGACCAATACTTTGATTAAGATCACATTTTCATACTTTAATATTTTGCTTTGAATGAAGACAGGTTAGTGCAGAGGCAAAAGGAAGTATTCATGAAATCTAAAGAACAGTCAAAAGCAGAACTAGGAGAGATATTATGAGATCTGAGAGTCACAGCTGCTATTTCTAACACACACACAAACCCCCAATTTCAAAAGGGTTCCCTTCCTTCCTGAACTCAAATAGGACACTGTAAAATTCTTACCTAAGATTTTGAGAATATTTTTCATTGTGTCAATGTTGATTTAGGAAATTCCAGCATTGCAAGTCTCTGTTTTATTGTTCTTTCTCAGCAGTGACAGCACAACTTTCTCGGGGACTATACTCTGCATCAGATCTCTGTAACAATGTGAGTTTTTTCTTCTTCAGCTCTTCCTGTGGTTATTTTTAACCATTTC
Organism: Acanthisitta chloris; assembly: GCF_000695815.1. Classification (NCBI taxonomy): domain Eukaryota; kingdom Metazoa; phylum Chordata; class Aves; order Passeriformes; family Acanthisittidae; genus Acanthisitta; species Acanthisitta chloris. Next base: position 90,122 of record NW_008681963.1, read on the forward strand.
AACAGGGTTTAAAGCACAGATCAATGGTAGTATCATGATAACCAATACTTAAAAGCACTTGGGAGCATGAGGTTTTGAGCTAAACCCGCAGAAAATTAATCATTCTTTTGTAGGGGAAGGTCATGGATGGGACCCACCCTTTGGCAGCTAGTTCAGCTTATCTGTAATACAACACATACAAATGTCATGCAAGGAGCTGTGCCTTCTGCCCTTGAGCATCTTCAGGCTGCATTCACTAGAGAGAACTCTTTGTTCAGGAAAGTAAAGAAAACATTTGTATCATGGTTTTTTTCTGTGGCTTAATTAAACACGGAGGGAACTATAGTCCTGCATGTAAAAAAATCACCTCTTCTGGCTGGTCAGCAAACATTGCTATTTCACATCCTGCTCTGTTCAGATTTTTCACATTTAATCAAATTGTATGTTCACATGGAAGTATCACAGAATGAATGTAAAGCTCATTCACATTTCATGAACCTATGTACATAGAATTAATATTACTCATTCTGAGCTCTCACTTAACAGAAGGTTACCAGCCTAGGGCAAAAAGAACATGAACTGACCACCATTGTCTTTGGAAGACACCCTGATTAGTTATTTTCATGATATAGATTGGGAAAGAAAGCAGCATGTGTGTTTTTTTATGCAGATCAAATAATGCTTTATGAAAGATTTGAGAGACTGCAGCTCCAGAAAATACATCTTGAAAGAGGCAGTGAGGGGAAAATGTATAAGCTTGCTCCCAGGCAAGTTTAATTCAGGAGTTTTTCATACAAACATCTTTCATTTGCTCAAGAACGGGGTAATAACATTCTGGGTTTGGGGCTCTTGGACTATCCTGACTGTACTCATTAGATAAGACTGTAACCTTCTGTTTCCAATTTTCTGCCATGTCTTATGCTTGCCACAGGCTGTTTTTTCTTCCTTCTTTACCTTCGTGGTTACTGATGAGTATCCAGGAGCAAACATTTTTTTTTCTAATTTAAGAAAAATACAAGCTCATTAGAATACACCCTCCTACTTTACACAGAATTCCTAACTGCATGCTGAATGCACTCTTATTTATTAGTAACCATGTCAGCAAATAAATAAACTACACAATATTTAATGTTCCCAGATAAAGAAAGTCACATTATCCAACTGGGGTGGTATCAATCTTCCTGAAGCCAAAATTAATATCCTCCTGACAGTTAAGTACCCTGATAGATATTTTAAGTGCATATTATTATAATCCAAAAAAACTTTTATTTTTTTTCTTCAATCCCTCTAAACACAAAAGGCTGTGCTTAAGGTATTCAGAGAGACTCAGGTAGATTATTCCCAGAGTAAACAGATTGCTAATAACTGAACATCCTCTGAAAGAAGGCCTGGGTTTTTTGCCCTTAAATTAAACTGGAATTACTTAATGAAAGATAAATGACAAAACAAATATAGGTAATTTGGGTATGTAGAAACATTTCCCTTCAGAAGCATCACATGTGGGTGTTTAAGCAAGTTGCAATTGAAAATTAGAAGCAAATTGCTACCAGAATGCTTACAAGTGAAAATGAATGCCTGTTGTTAAACTGTAATCCCAGTACTCATATCTGTCTCCACAGCATGTTTATTTCACAATAATCTAACTTGTACCAGTTTAAACAATCTGTGCCCATGCAGTAATACAATTCCTCAGTGTGAAATCACTGGCAAATTATGTTAATGATTCTACTTCTGTTGTAATCAGTCACTGTTTCAGCTCCCAGTAAATTACATCCGTGTTCAGGAAGTCACAACCATCTTCTGAAACTCCCATGGCAATTTTCACAGGTGCACTCCTACAATAATTTCTATCATCTTCTGAGGGGTTTGGATTTTTGGGGTCTTTTTTGTTCAATTGCTTTTTAATTCTTTTTTATTTATTGCTTTTTAAGGGTGTGCACCCTTTCAAAATTGCATGGGAGACCTGTCCACTTGAAAAGAGAGACTAAAACAATAGCTCACAAGGCAATAAAACCCCCCCAACTAAGTAACTTGATTTACATGGCCTTCTGCCTACAAAGACTGAAACATCTCCATCAAAGGGCTGATGAAAAGACAACAGATGCTTTGAAAGATCATGTCAAGGACAACTGAAAAATGATGAGTTACTAAAAAACGTATGCCTTGAGTGAGATTCATTTGTCACAATTTAGACATTGACAACTTGAAAACCTACATCAGTTAGATGTCTAAAAGGAAGACTGAGCTAGTCACTGTGCCCTAGGATACTCATCTATACTTGAGGGTGAATGGACTGCACCCTAAAGTGCATTAACTTTAAAAGTGAACTACATGACTAGCTTAGATGTAGATATCTGCAATGTAAATTATTAGTTACATGAGATGAGCTGAGAATAATCATCTCACAATGCATTGTGTTGTATTTTAGAATAATCATCCCGCATTGCACTGTGCTGTATTTTGAATATTTTCCATCAAGACAAAGATATGTTTGCTACATTTAAGCAAAGAGTTTAACTTTCTAGCTCCTTTTCACACAAAAAATCTTTTTGAGATCAACAGATGCACAAAGCTTAAAAACTGTAATACAAAACATGCCTATCCATACACAAACTTACCATTAAGAACACAATTATTAGCATTAAGCAATCATAGAATCATCAAATCAACCAGGTTGGAAGAGACCTCAAAGATCATCAAGTCCAACCCTACCGTAATTACTAGACCAAGTCTCACCTTGGAAACCTCCAGGGATGGTGAATACACCACCTCCCCAGGCAGCCCATTCCAATGCCTGATCACTCTCTCCGTAAAAAAAATCTCTTCCTAATATCCACCCTAAACCTCCCCTGGCAGAGCTTGAGTCTGTGCCCTCTTGTCCTACTGCTGGTTGCCTGGGATCAACCCCCACCTGACTACAACCTCCTTTCACACATCAAAGGTTATCATATCAATATATAACCACAGGGTTTTTTTCAAAAAGCACGGCTAATTTCAAGTAGTACTGACAGACAAAATTTCTGACCTTACCTTATTAATTTCAGGAACTTTCTGCAAAGTAAGGTGTGAGAACATTTAGGCATAGAAAGGTGGCTAAATGGACCAATAAGAAAGTCAACACTCTAAGCCTTACTTCTTGCAAATAGTCCAGAATGTCATTAATGATGCCTGAGACAGAGAGATTACAAGAACCTTTTGTTGAGATGAGAACAGGTGAGTACCTGACACACCATTTAGGTAACAACTGCTTGACAGAAATGCTTCAATAACAAAGGCCATTTGAATGAAGCATGGCAAGACAAGGACGACACAGCAACTTCGACTTCCAAGACTTCAGTTTCCTCATTAACTGGTAAACACAACATTGTTATTAAAACTGCACTAGACAGGAGTACTGAAATCATCAGATCAACTTCACTTTTTACCTGGGCTGAAACCCTTGGAATTGAAAGAACATGTAACAGCACAGTCTGCCTAGAGGTGGTCTCAGAAATATTTTTGGTAGAGGCTATGAACAGCATTTATATCAAGTGCAGAAATTTTGATACTCTTTGTTGCTATCCAAAGCAAAATAGAGCTATTGTGACAAACCACTGTTCTGAAAGATGGCTGCTAGGACACTTGTGGGGACAACAAGCAAAAGGTCTGAGTACACAAGAATACCTGGGAGGAGATCATCTACACAACTGCAGGTAACAAAGTAGCTACTTAAAAAGGAGTCTGAGGTGCCATTAGGAAAATATGAAGGATTAAGGAACCACTGTGAGACTATCACATCAGATAATGTTTTCTATGACCATCAGTGTGTAGTGCTGAAACCTTTACCTATAGTTTAGGAAGAACTCTGTACTATCAACAAATAACAATTTGAACTTTGAACACTGGATGTGATTGTTAGCATTCCGAAGAACGGGAAGAAATGCTCTTACAAAATAAACTCCTTATGCAACAGTCATAACAAACATAGAATCACAGAATCATAGAATTTAAGGGCTGGAATGGGCCTTACAGATCATCAAGTGCACACTGCTGGCTCATTGTGAGTTTCTCATCCACGGTCACTCCCAAGTCTTTCTCGTCACTGCTGGTTTCAATTACTTCCCCACCCAACCTGTAGGTGTGCCTGGGATTGCCATGGCCCAGATGTAGTACCTTGCACTTCATTTTGTTGAACTTCATGAGGTTTGCATAGGCACACCTCTGAAGCCTGTCAAGGTCCCTCTGGATGGCACATCCCTTCCCTCCAGTGTGACTGCCCCACACAGCTCGGTGTCATCAGTGAACTTGCTGAGGGTGCACTCAATCCCACTGTCCATGTCGCTGACAAAGATGCTGAACAGTGTCGGCCCCAGCACCGACCCCTGAGGGACACCACTCGTCATTGGTCTCCATGTGGACAACAAGCCACTGATCACTACTCTCTGCAAATCCATGTCTCTCCAATTTAGAGTCAAGAATGTCATGTGGGACAGTGTCAAACGCCTTGCATAAGTTCAGGTAGATGATAATGGTTGCTCTCGCCCTATCTACAAACTCAGTGGCCCCATCATAGAAGGCCACCAAATTCATCAGGTATGGCTTGTCCTTTGTAAAGCCATGTTGGTTATTACCAATCACCTCTTTGCTTTTCATGCACCTAAGCATAGCTTCCAGGAGAATCTGCTCCACGATGAAAGCACAAGCTGTCTGCTATTCTGCAGACAACAGCTGCAAGTGTAAAACTTGCAGAGAGGTGGAAGCTAAAAGTAAAATAAAATCTAATGGAGAGCTGGTATAAACATGTGTATGTATACACACACTCACCAAGTATAGCCAGCTTTGTAACTCACACAGGTGTCCTCAGAAGCAAGTTAGGCAAGTGTTAATGGAACCATGTTACAGCTGTTCATTCAAGCCCTAACCAACCAGAAATCCATTCCAGAGAAAAAGGCAATTGGAGCCCTAATTCATTTTACTTAATACTGATGGTTTATGACTGAATTCAGGTATGTGACACACTCCTGGATGTGTGCTCTATAACAGGGTTTAAAAAAACCCCAGAAGCTATTAGGACTGAAAGACATGAACTGGCATATCAGTAAAGTCTCCAGACAGAAAAAATGGGAATAGTTTCACCTCATGTGAGCAGACCAGGCATTTCTACCAATACCTTAGCATGGTTATTAGATGCTGAAAATGAAGGAAAGAACTTTACACTGGCTGCAGTTTTAGCTGATGCTGAGGGAAGGAAGTATTGCAAGATTCTCTGTCCCCTGCAGAGAACAAAACCAATTTTCTTTCAATAAGCAGGATTACTAATGGGGTAGTCACCACCTTGAATCTAAACACATGAATGAAGACATTCAGATTCCTTCAGTCCAAGATGGCTACATTATTGCTTCTGTTTGGCATTTGAAGAGCATCTCCTCACAAACTCTTTGCCTCCACGACAGTTCTGTAGCTCCCAAAGACAGCAGAGACCATTTTGTGTCAAATCAACAGCAAGACTGTTTCAGAGGAACAAGTGCAAAGGGACATGTAAAGGAAACCTGAGAATGATAATCTAAAGAGTCTCAAATATTCTGGCAACAAACCTCAGCCCTCAGGATGTCTGTCTGCTACAATCTGGTGAGTAAGGTGCTGCAGAGAACCTGACAAAGAGGCAGCAAAACATGGCAAAAGGAATATACTAGTACCTAGAGAGGAAGGTTCTGACTCAGGGAATCTTGCTTCATTTTACTTCCATCTGCTTTAGTTAACATGATTTGTGTGGAAAAGTACCTTCTCTTCCCTGCTTCTTCACTAGTTGCATATAAAGGTCTGTGCATTAATCTTAAATTCTCTCTCCAGAGAAAATTAAAATTAGGATGCAACACAAGTGCATTTTAGGAATCTGAATCCAAGCACTGCCCTAAACAACTTATACTTGTGACTAGAAACTAATGGAGACTTAGAAAGTCATGTGAATCTGGTTTTGATGAAGCACAGGGCAGCGACTGACTCACAAGCTTCTAAACACAAAAACTATACAGTGGCCCTAGGAAATACATAGATTCATGATTAACCAACATTGACAACAAAACTTTGGAAATTGCTGATCTCACACCATTTTTCTTTTTCTATCTGAAAGTCAACTTTCAGTATTGTTACTGAGGTGCGTTTTTTTTTTCTCCTTGGCGAAAAATACTAGAATATAAGCCAAAAGTATCAGAGAGGAATAAGAAAAATGCAAACTGTTATTTAAACAGCCAAAACTGCATGAAACATGAAGTTGTTTTGAATTTTAATTTTTTATGTTTTTCAGAAGGCACTCATAACAGATCCTAAAATTTAAATCTGGAAAGACTAAAGACAAAATTTTACACATATGAAATGTTCATTTTGTGAGCTGACATCAATAGCAAGTAACTCCTCAGAAGACCCAGAATTCAGTTTTACAGGACATCTAAGCCAAATGGAAAGCAGCTGCAAGGGCTGTTTCCTGACCACTTTTTGCCCCCTGGCACTGTGGTGGCACAAGCACTCACCCAGCTGTGAGGTGAATCACATCTATCTTGTACATTACACAATAAGGGTGTGATGGCATAAATTCTACTGCTAAAATAGCATGAGGTAAAGATTGTACCTTCCTTTTCATCTACAGTGTCAACTGAACACACATCTAAGATAGTCAAAGTATCCCATAGTCCAAACTGCACTTTCAGGATTGCAGCAAGGCATAAAGGAAATGGAGAGCACATGCAGTTACTGGATGTTATGTCAAGGCAAAATATCTCTTGCCTTCCATTGCTACAATCCAAATATCCACAATAAGAACATTCAGGCAAAGATTTAAACAAGAATTTACATTATATGTATTATTATGCTAAATGTATTTTAATATGCTACAATGTATTTCAAAGACCTAGGGAAAATGTAGTTTTTAAAATTAAGTTTTTAAAATTATTAAAATGTTCACGTGTCTATCACATCATAAAAATCTAAAAGCCTGTATGAACACCAGGCAAGTATGCTATGTGATAGCAATTTTTAAAGTCTCTGACATTGCTATGTTTATGAAATACCTATCTTTGAAACAACACTCAAATTAACCTGGTCACTCAGAAACACAAAAAGTTAACCCTAGTACACTGGAGACAAGGTTATGATGATGACTGAAATATTTCATCAGGCTGTAGTGGTATGTAACCACACAGATGAATTAGCTGATTTCACATCAACTCCAAGCGACTGTAGCTAACAACGATGGCAGTCAAGTAATGTTGTGCATTACTGGCCACATTCCAAGAATGCATTCACATTAGTTTGTAACAGTCAACATTTTTACCTAAGGCATTGGTAAATGTAAACCATTAAATGAACACTTCATTTCCCAGTAAGGGATGCAGTAACACAGACCACACGGTCCCTATGGACTCCCATGCAAGTGTACCTGGAGAATATCACATTATTATAATCTTCCCAAATGGTTCTCTATTCAATTGCTCCATACTAAATTCTGTGATCATACTATAGTTACCTTTATGTAAACCTACCTAAAATAATTTTAAAATTGCAGACTATATCAAAAACTATGTAAAACATCTGAGCAATGTGAATGACTATGAACAGGTGACAAGATATTATAAATAGAAAAGGTTCGCGACAAAAATTGTGGTAGGCACTCTAATTGCTCCCAGAAGACACAGCTTACACAGCCAAAACAACTTTAACTTTTGAGCAGTTATAGGTTTAAACATACTACAAAAAGTAAAATGTAAATGAAAGGATGTTCCTTTCAGTTTGAGTTTTTAATTTGCTCTGTGGAGTCTTTTTCACAGTTTATGAACTCAAATGACTAGGTTAGCTAGCCAAACTCCCCTTCCCATTCTTCTTTTCTCCCATCAGCAGTTTGTTCATTCCCCTGTGAGAATGTAGACACTTCTCTCAGCCCTAAACACACTCAAATGTCTTGCAGCTCTGAAGTTATATTTTAAAGTATGTTTTATTTTATTGTTGAATACTTCCTTTAGCACTTCCTTCAGC
>NW_008681963.1:98119-112735 GCF_000695815.1 Acanthisitta chloris
GACTGAGACTGTAGAAGGAAAAAGACAGTAATGCATTTCCCTCCTGAGCCTGAAAATTATTTGGTATTCCATATACCAAGAATATATAAATTCTTAGACACAGCATTATTAATTAACAGTGTATGGCCTTATATCCACTGAAAGTAATAGTAACATCCTAAGGCATATCAGAGTGTACAAGATTCAGTCTTTAATACAACTGTCTATCCCAAAATAGACAAGGACTATTTTTCCTAGAAAGTACAAAGTCTTTAAACAGCAACGTGTTATACTGTCTCTGCAGACAGCTACAAATACACTCAGTAAAAGCACTACAAAATAACCCTCTAGAGATTTACAGCATGTGATGCACTGACCACAACCCCTGTTTCCCTGCACCTCTCACTGGGGATGAGGTAGAGAATTCAGGAGTGAAGTTAAGCCTAGGAAGAAGAGAGATGTGTGGGGAAGATGGTTTTAAGATTTGGGTTTATTTCTCATTATCCTACTCTGATTTGATTGGCAGTAAATCACAGTAATTTTCCCAAGTCAAGTCTGTTTTGCCAGTAATGGTAACTGTTGAGTGATCTCTCCCTGTCTTTATCCTGAGCCATGAGCCTTTTGCTATATTTTCTCCCTGCCGTGCAGCTGAGGAGAGGAGTGATAGAGTGGCTTTGGTGGGCACCTGGTGTCCAGCCAAAGTCAACCTACCTCATACCTGTAGTGAATGCCTGTGAATGACTGACAGCCTGTTGCATAATCCAGTGAAGTTTACACACTGGCTGAGCACTTGTGAGGTAATTACCTTTTGTGCAGCAAGATGAAGAGCAGTTCTTCGGCTGCGATCAGCTCTATTAACATCGGCTCCAGCCTTCAGCAATGCCTCTGCACAGTCCAGCCTGTCAGCCAATACACAGTACATAAGTGGAGTTCTTCCAAACTGGTCCTCTTTATCCTTCAGCTCAGAGTTTCCTAAAGAAAAGACAAAAAAACCAATAAACAAACAAAAAACCAAGCTCATTTAAAACAGTTAAGTCTATTAGTATCCAACTAAAAGTAGCAGTTTTTAATTAAGAAGATATTATAATATGAGCAGGGTGATCAAAATAATGGAGTATATGATAAACTCAAAGTTACTACTTTCTACCCTGCTTTTACTGAAATTTACAGAACATTTCAAAATATATTTACAAAAAAAAATACATTCAGGAAACATTAGTTTCATAAATACACCTACCACCAGTAACATTCTGCTGTGGGATAATTATGAATTATTTTTAAATAGTTAGAGATCTTGGCTGCGAAGATGAGTTTAAAAAATTATCAACAGCACATAAAATAGTCCTTCTGAAATCTGTAAACACTGTAACTAAAGGAAGCTTTGAAGCCTACTCACAGCAAGATTTATTTTAAAAGCATAAATGTCAATATTACAACAATACTGTTATTTACTTCATGGCGCCTTACAATATGGAAACTACTCAAACACGTCTCAAGCTTTCTTAGGCTGATAAGGTTAGTAATGCAGTATTTAGCTAAATAAGAAGTCTGAGATACTGTTTAAAAAGAATTATCAAAACACTATTCACAGTCAAAAAAAACCCAACAGCAAACAAAACAGTTTCACTATAAAGTCTCATACCCCTATTAAATCACCACATAAAGACTAGCACCTTTCACTTCATGGGTATCAATTACCCTATGCATCCCAGCTCTCCAGATCTCCCATGTAGCAATATTGTCTACAATTACTCAAGGAACACTGAACTTTACAGTAAGTTAGTTTTGCTTTTTAATTATTCCTTTGTCTGCATGATTTTTGATGCTACAAAAAAACTCCAGCAGAGGCATGCTGCTTCTTTACACAGTCTTTGCTCTCTCTCAGCATATTATACTTACCTACATATCCAATAATTGTATTCTTAATTATCATTTCTATTGATTCATCCAGCAGAATAATTAAGCAGATTAACTATGAATCAAGTGGAATATCAAGAACTCAAATTCATTCCTTACCAATCAAGCCTCTTACAAAAAACACTGTTAAGTAGGGCATTGTCAGTTAAAGCAATCGTTTACTTGCTCACTCCACTTCTTAGTTCCTTTAAAACTAGACCGAATACCACGTTAATCACATTACTCATTCTGTTACACTTTCTCTTGCCTTGAAATTCTGATTTCCATTGAGAAAATTCCTTTTGCTCTGCAAAAAGCAGTTTAAGAACATTTCCAAATTCTTCCATAATGCAGATAGAGAAAAATCATTTTTATTCCTCACCTGTGGCCTTGTTTTCTCTGACTGCCACACCTCACCTTGATAATCCACCAGTTTTACAACTAATTTTTATGCCTCTAGCAAATTACTCATAAAAAGAAGTAAAAAGTCTTTTACTGACCTGCCATCTACCTTCCTCAGACACAGGCTGTTTTATGAACACCTTCTTGCTTTTCAATACCCACCCTCACACTGCTGTTTAGCCTGCTCATTTCGCTTTGACCTCCCTAGACCTTTCTTTTGTCAAGTGCCTTTGCATTTGCTTCAGGCTGCAAGCAAGGAGTTGACTCTTCAGATTCTTCATAGGAAGAGTTTTCATTTCAAAGTCCTTCACCATTTTTAAGAGTTCACACCCAACTGGCTGCTGTTGCTAGTTCAGGTATACTTTGGCGAAGAGTTACAAAACCTCACTTAGTAACACTGATTCAGGTCCTACATAGCAGTCAAGAGCAACCCAAGAGCTGGTTCTGTTCTGGGTTCACGGAAATGTCTGTTGCCAGCCTGCTACATATTTCTAACGTTTTAGTTTTAGGATGATATCCTCGATAGACATTCACCCAAAACTTATGACAGTAACCTTCATTACTACTGTTTCCTGTCAATTCATACTCCCCAATCTCCTTTAGCATGTCACGCATACCACCACCTCGTCAGACACACAGGAACAAAATGGACTGTCATTTCTTATTTAGACCTGTAATTGCAACCATTAAGCATTTTTTGGTTTGAGTTATTTTGTGTGTGTGTGTTCAAGCTTGATTATGGCAAGTTTGTTAATCTTAATCAAATCAAATACTTGTTTTCTGCTTTGGCTTTTAAATGTGTATCACCACTTCTCCACCTACAGGCTTCCATAGACATCAGAATACAAAACACAGAAAAAAAGCATCGCCCATATCAATGCCTTCCCTTCCATGGATTTCACATTCTCACCACATGATCAATCACCTTGTTTAAAATACGACAGCCAAGTTTGTCTACGTAATTTTTTTTAGACTTCCACATATGTAGAAAAATACCTACGTTTGTTTTGAATTTCTATGAAACTTCAATCAGTTGGAATAGGATATCATCTTTTCCTACCATATGATTGCATGAATGAAGGTAGAAACCAGCTAGAATTCTATCTTCTGTAGATATACCACTGGGAACTGCATGAAGCATTGTCAGCTTTTCCTCATTTTTTCCTTTAGAAACCTTCTCATAATGAGTGTAACAGCCAAGTCTTGGATTTTTCCAATAAATAAACGACCAAAGTACATTTTTATATCAAAGAAAAATCAAACAATAAAGCAAATCATAGAAAACTATACTTGTAAACTTACTCAGGTGATTTCTGTGCAGGTTTGCAGAAAACCCATGCTAGAATCTGGGCTGAACTCTGCTTAGAATAGGAGAAGGTAAAGTATTGGCTGTATCTTATTCATTATGCTTCACATCAAAACAATTGATAGCAAAAAAGCTTTATTTTATGGAAGCAGTTTTAAACATAACTTTAAAAACTTACAAAAATAACTTGAAATGTTTCTAACGGAGTTAAAAGCTGTGTAAGTTGAAACACCTTTGGATTATTATTTATTTCCATATAACTACATTTTTATGTGAAAAATATGTAATTTTTACTAACATTATTTACATATTTGACACCACTTTAAAATTCTAATTTTTATCAACAGTTTTTGAGACACAAGCTAATGTATTGCCTTTAAGTACTCATTTAAGTTGCAGCTTAATTTCATTATTGAAGACTCTAATTCTTTATTAGCTTATTATTGAAGACCATAAATGTTTATTTCAGCTCAAAGTTACAAGTTGAAATATTTCCTAAGTGCATTAAAAAGCAGTGTATATATAAAAAAAATTATGTCACATGTTTAGTTAATTCCATGCGCATAAGGAAATAATTCCAAATGTAACATTGATTTAAATAGAGGAATCCAAAATTCTTTATTTGCCCTAACTTGTAAAAACTTTTGATAGACTTCCATTACACAGCATTAAAGTTTCATTACAAACTGGATGCAGGTAATTCTTTCCTCTACTAATAGAAAAAAAAGTATTTAAAAAGTAATACATACCTAGTGCGAGGCTGTCAATGTCTTACACCTCAATATTTAAGCTAACAATAACTGCTTTTTCCATTCAGCAGAACACAGCAACACCAAAGGCCATTAAGACCACCCATGCAGCCCAGTGCAGCAATATGCAGACACTGAGCTCCAAAGCCTAATTTCAGGTGCCACTGCTCCCAGCCAACAAGCCAGTTTCCCTAATTAGCTAAGTGTAGTCAGGTGTTCTTCCAATCTTAGTTCAACATGGTAATTTAGATGTCACTAAACCACATTTCACTGCTAAGTGTTAACGTAGCTTCAATAGCATCTTAAATTTGTTGAAGCTGATGGGACTTGCACACCCACATATATTTTTAAAATAAATACATAAACATGCATTTCTTCCAGTAAGACAGACGCACGTAGCTTATGCTTAGATAACATTCATTCTTAAATCAGCAGTACGCAAAATCAGTACCTCTCCCTCAAATTCCAGTTGCCTTTCTGTTACATAATGTTAGAGGATATATATTTAAAAGGTAGAGACTAAAACAAAAAAATGGGTGAGGTCAAGACAAGCAAAAATGGCCTAAAGCTCAAGTGGCAACCCACCTAAGTAGAACAACAGACATCTATTTTCATTTACAGCTCCCAGAAAGTGATGTAGCTGATGACAAAGAGTTTCCATGACTGCAGACAGTCTGAGTGAAAAATGAGCAAGACCTTAAAAACCTGATGCCAGTAATTTGCCTGAAGCTCCTGCACTGGTTTTTAAGGTAAAGAAACTATCTTCAGCTAGTGCTAGGTTTCTTCTTGTTATTATTCCTTTTGCTTACAAGATTCTAAGGCCCTTAGAATGGTTAAAAGTCCCGTGGACATTTCCCTAAAAGGGCGTCTCTGCCCTCAGGCTAAGACAAGGACCAGGAGCTACTGTTTCACCATCAGGTGCTAAGAGGGGGACTAAGCTGATGAGATTCACTAATCACAACACTTTGTGGACTTTACAGCTGCAGTACATTATTTTCTGGAATCAAGTAAGCACAGGTAGCCTTTGAAACATTCACATATTAGTGTACCTAAAATATGCTTTGGCAAAAATAAATTCTCTTCACACATCTGTCTAAGAAAGGAAGTTTGATCCCTCCCCTTTCAGGATCAACATCCTCACACCACCAGAGTATGAATTCCATAAGCTTGTTGCCAATTGAGGCCGTGAACACCACAGAATCAAGTGGCTCTCTTCCAGAATTTAACTCTCGTATCCATACCTCATCACTTCCCCACAGTCTAGGCAAGCAGTCCTATCAGACTCTTGACATTTCTATGCATTTTTCAAACCAGAAAAAGGAGAAGAGGCAGCAGGAGGATGTGAATCCTGCTTAATTATTAAGCGACAGACCATCTCTTGTCGCTTCCAAGAATCTTGCCTTCTGCAATATCTGATTTGAGCTTTATTCAACCTCCCACAATGCAAAACAGGGAAGAGAGAAGCAGAGAGGTGACTCAAACAAAAACATGCAACTGCATATTTGTAACCCAGATTTTAGTCAACATTTACAGCGAAACATCACATCACAGATTTAGAAGCATTTGTATGCAAGCAATGCATAATAAGGGGTTTAGAATTGGACTGAACAGACACTTCAGTATAATGACTATTATAAACATAATTGTGTTCCTATAAACAATTAAAACAATTAGATGCATCTTCCCAAAACTCTGCATAAAAGTGTTAAACGCAAAATGATCCTCCAAACACAAAATTAACTTTTGCTCCTATTTTGCCCAGGATTAAAATCATGCAGATGGGTTTTAACACTGAAGAACTGTTAATTAAAGGCAAGTTCAGTGTTGTATAAAACACAGGAAAGAAAAAAACCTGTCACCATCCCCCAAAGCCTGAGAACACACAACTGTAAAACAATGTGATACAGTACTAGACAACTCATGCAATGCAAATAGCTCACATTGGTTAGAACACTGGCCATACAATTAACACTTGGCATGTACTGTACCTCATGCCCATAGGCAGTTTAGAAAGCCCTGTAACGAAGCATTGGCAGTGGTTAACATACAGAGACACTTTGTACTACAGTCCCCTTTCTCTAAATAAATTTTCTGTTTACCTTTGACTCTGTCTGTGCCTTTCTGGCAAAGGATGTCAAAAGGAACACAGTGTCCAGAGCACACCATACTATCTCAAACACCTGTTTCTTTAAAATCCATCCATCCTCATAACTATATGCAAATACAATGTGTATGTTTGTATACAGTCACACAGACTCCACCAAGATAGAGATGGGAAAAGGTATAATCACCAAAGAGGTTATAGGGGCTGCTCTAATGGAGCTTTTAGCCAGCCTCTATGCCCCTCCTATGTTAATAACTGAATAGGGAGTCATAGAATCATAGAATGTAAAGGGTTTGAAATGGTACTTGAAGATCACCTAGTCCCAACCCTGCCTGCCATGGGCAGGGACACCTCCCACTAGATTAGGTTGCTCAAAGCCTTATCCTATCTAGCCTTGAATGCTGCCAGGGCTGGGACATCCACAACCTCCATGGGCAACCTGTGCCAGTGTCTCACCGTTCTCACAGTAAAAAATTTCTTCCTAACATCTAACCTAAATTTCCCCTCTTTCAATTTATACCCATTACTCCTTGTCCTATCACTACAGTTTCTGATGGAGTGTCCCTCTCCAGCTTCCCTGTAGGCCTTTCATACACTGGAAGGTTGCTATGAGGTCTCCAAGCAACCTTTTCTTCTCCAGGCTGAACAGCCCCAACTCCCTCAGCCTGTCTTCATAGAGGAGATGCTCCAGTCCTCTTAGCCTCGTGGCCTCCTCTGGACTTGCTCCAACAGTTCCGTGTCCTTCTTATGCTGGGGACACCAGAACTGCACGCAGTACTCCAGGTGGGGTCTCATGAGAGCAGAGTAGAGGTGGAGAATCACCTCCTTTGACCTGCTGGCCACACTCCTTTTGATGCAGCCCAGGATATGATTAGTTTTCTGGGCTGCAAGCGCATACTACTGGCTCATGGTGAGTTTTTCATCAACTGTCACCCCCAAGTCCTTCTCTGCAGGACTGCTCTCAATCACTTCTTTGACCAGCCTACAGGTGTGCCTGGGATTGCTGTGACCCAAGTGTAGGACGTTGCACTTCGCTTTATTGAACTTCATGAGGTTTGCATTTGCCCACCTCTCCAGCCTGTCAAGGCCCCTCTGGATGGCACATCCCTTCCCTCCAGCGTATGACTGCCCCACACAGCTTGGTGTTGTCAGTGAACTTGCTGAGGGTGCACTCAATCCCACTGTCCATGTTGCCAACAAAGATGTTGAATATACTGGCCCCTGCACTGTCCCCTGAGGGACACCTCTCACCACTGGCCTCCACCTGAACAATGAGCCACTGACCACAACTCTTCATTTGTGACCGTCCAGCCAGTCCTTTATCCACTGAATGGTCCACCCATCAAATCCATGTCTCTCCAATTTAGAGACACGGATGTCATGAGGACTGTGTCAAATGCCTTACATAAGTCCAGGTAGTCAATGTCAGCTGCTCTACCCCTATCCACCAGTGCTGTGGTCCTGTCATAGAAGGGCCACAGATTTGTCAGGCATGGTTTACCCTTTGTAAAGCCACGTTGGCTGTTACCAATCACCTCTTTGTTTTCCACGTGCTTTAGCACAGTCTCTAGGAGAATCTGCTCCGTGATCTTGCCTGACACAGAGGTGAGATTGACTGGTCTGTAGTTTCCCAGAAAGCACAAGAGAAAAGTGATAATGAATTTAGGGGTTAAAAAAGCCCTCCCTAAAAGAAGGAGAAAGTCAGGCTTTACATTGTTGCATATACGACTGCCTACATAAGCAAAACTGCAAAGCTTGGCTGTGTTAGGAAAATGTTGTTAGACAACTCAGCACGTACAGCACACGTAATGCTGAAGTACTGTCCTGAATTAGCTGCTGCTGCTAAGTGCAGTCATGAAATTCGGTGAATAGCACCAATTGCTCAATTTGCTTCTGGCATCAGCTTATACTTTCAACAGTGCCTGGTAAACAGCTAAAAATATTACTCTGATGCATTCTTCTTCTGCTAGGCAATGCTTGCTCTTTTTTTTTTTTTTTGGTCCTGTCCTGGCAAAAGTAAGGTCTGTGTCATATCCTGCTAAAACATAGCAAAGCAGAGAGGCCAAATTTTGCTATTATAGTGAAGGCTGCAAGGATTGTTCAGTTTTCTCTGCAATGCAAAAGTAACACACAGCATTTTTATTGTATTGCTTCATGATCATCATTAAAAGAAAAGTAATTTCCTTATCTGGTTCTTATGGCTGTTTTGTGGGGTATTTGACAACACGGAAATACTTTTTCCTTTGTGTTTTCAAAAATACATCTTTTGGCTGTGAGTTTAACAAAAATACACTGAAGTTAGCAAAACACTCTTTGTTGCTTCTGATTGTTAGCAAGGGTTTGAAAGCTCAGGCTCTTTTTCTCCACCTCCACAGGCAGGCAGAAGGTTTTTTTAGAAACCCCAGTATTTAAAGCTACTTTGTAGTTGCATCCCACAGATTTCTAGAAGCATCTCCATATCAACTGCTCATCTGCTGTTTATAAAATGTTCTACAAAAGAGCAAACATAGCATAAAATGCAAATGGTATACATTTGAGCCACCATATGACAAACTGAAGACCCAACAAAAAAATACTTGTTTTAACCAGTGGAGCCTGGTCCAACAGGTCCAACATAAAGTCAGTTTCCTCAATTCTGTTCCTGTCTAAGTCAAAACACTTCTAATCATCTTTTGCGAAAATGAGATACACTTTTTAAAGAAGAACCATCTACTGCTATCTATACAGCTTAGACAACAGATCTTCATAGCTTACTATCACGCCTTCAACAGAGATCAGCAGTAGATACATAAAGAAACTTGACTGTTGGTTTAATGTAATTACCATTAAATTCTTTACAGTCATTAAACTCATTTAATGGCATAAATACAGTTTCAATTTCTTGTTTTCCCACAGTCCTTCACCCCAGCAAGCTCCAGGAACAGGATTTTCAAAAAAAAGGCTGAGCAAATAAAACATCAGAATTATCAGGCAACACAGGATTTTCAAAAAAAAGGCAAATAAAACATCAGAATTATCAGGCAGAATTGTATTTAATCAGAAACTCTGAAAAATCAAAATCTTCACCTATTGTATGGCAGCCTTCCAAACACATGCAAGACTGTTTTTGGAAGACAGATATATACTGCTTTTGAAAACTATTAACTTGGAATGTCATACCATTCCTGGACAGAGAGGGAAGGCAAAATCCTATGCTTTCTAATGGATGGGAATTTTTTTTTACTTCAGCTTCAATAGGACCAGACTCTCTCTTTACCTTTAACTTATCCACAGAAACATGGGCAGTGTATCAGAATCAAAGTAACAAAGAGGACTGGCTCATTTTATTCACAAATACTATACAGTGATGAGACTTCATTAACTATAATAAATTATCTGTAAAAACAGGTTCATCAAACTTCCCACAAAAGCAACTCCAAAAATAAGGATTTACAGCCAAAATATTTCAGTGCAAAGCACTTCTCCAGAATTTCTGACTCCCTGAAAAAGCAGTCCTGAATATCTCTTCTGGTTGTACCACTTACCAACTTTCTATTTTACTTCACACAGAATTATCAGTCAGAGGCAACAGGCAATAAAAAGTAAGAAAAATCAGTCATATTTTCAGGGCTACATTTATTCTAGAAATACACATAATCAAGAAATTAAAACATACCTTAAAGGTCCAAGCTGTAAGTCAAAACCAAAACCCTTCGGTTCTAAAGTAATCCAATGAAAACATTTACCTGCTATTAGCTTTTGGAGGGTACTCTTATCTCCATTAACAGCAGCAGCATGCACTTGGGATGCTAAGGAGGAACCACTGAAGAGGCAGTTTGCTGAAATATTCATACTCTTTCAAGATATTACCGTAGGTCAGATCTGCACCACCAACATTTTTTGTAGGAATTCAGTTCTAGGAAAAAAATCCAACACAACAATAAACCAGAATTAATTTTATAATTATGCTAAAGAGAATCAACTATTCTCTTCAAAACAGAATGAACATGCTTTTTTTTCTGTGGATTAAATCTACTTCTAGCCAAAAATCACCAGAAAAAAAGACTACATTAAAAAGATAGGCATATATATTATAGTTTAATTGCCTTCAACAAAAATTTCAGTCCATAAGCTCTTCAAAAGCCTGTAAATAGGGTAATGTTTATCTGCAAACCTGACAGACTGTTCTTCAGAGTGCTGCCATGCATGTTTCAAGTCAGTAACTACTGAAGCTTGCTATCAAGTATCAACTTGTTATAATTCTGCAGTATAGAGTCACAGAATATTCAGAGTTGGAAGGGACACACAAAGATCATCAAGTCCAACTCCTTAACCTGACAGGACAGTCCCAAGAACCACATCATGTGACTCAGAGCATTGTCCAAATGCTTCTTGAACTCCTTCTGGCTTGGTACCATGACCACTTCCCTGGGGAGCTGTTCCAGTGCCCAAACACCCCCTGGGTGAAAATCCTTGTCCTAACACCTAACCTAAACCTACCCTGACACAGCTTCATGCTGTTCCCCTAGTCCTATCACTGGTTGCCAGAGAGATCAGTGCCTGCTTCTCTGCCTCCCCTCGTGAGGACGTTGTAGACTGCTATGAGATCTCCCCTCAGCCCCCCCTTCTCCCAGCTGAACAAACCAAGTGACCTCAGCCACTCCTCGTACAGCTTCCCCTCAAGGCCCTTCACCATCTTCACAGCCCTCCTTTGGATGCTCTGATAGGTTTACATCCTTATATTGTAGTGCCCAAAGCTGCCCACAGGGCTCAAGGTGAGGCAGCACCAGCACAGAGCAGACTGGGACAATCACCTCCCTCACCTGACTGGCAATACTGTGTCTGATGCACCACAGGACACGATGGCCCTCCTGGCTCTTGGGGAACAATGCTGACTCATATTCAACTTGCCAATGACCCCCAGGTTCCTTTCTATGGCACTGCTCTCCAGCCTCTCATCCCCCACCCTGTACGTACTTCTAGGGTTGCCCTGTCCCAGGTGCAGAATTTGCCACTTGTCTTTGTTAAACTTGTATGGCTGGTGATTGCTCAGCCCTCTGACTTGCCTAGGTCTCTCTGCAGGGCCTCTCTCCCTTCAAGAGGATCAACAGCTCCTCCCAATTTAGTATTGGCAAACTTGCTTAGTATTCCTTCAAGTCCTGGTCTAAGTCATTTATGAAGATATTGAAGAGCACTGAACATCAGATGAAGCCCTGCAGAACCCACGAGTGACTGGTCACCAGCCTGACGTAATTCCATTCACCATAACCCTTTGTGCCCAACCCATGAGACAGTGGCCGTCACAGGACATGTTTATCCAGCTGTGTGCCAGACACTGTGTCCTGAAGGGTACTGTGAGAGACACTAGTGAAAGCTTTGCTGAAATCCAAAAAGACTGCATCAACTGGCTTCCCTCGGTCCACTTGGTGGATTACCCTGCTGTAAAAGGAAATAAAGTTTGACAAGCAGGACGTTCCCCTGTGAATCTGTGCTGGCTGTGACCAATGACTGTGCTGTCCTTCAGGTGTTTTTCAATAACTCCCACAATAATCTTCTCCATAATTTTACCAGTCACTGAAATGAGACTAACAGGCCTGTAGCTTCCAGGGTTATCCCTCTTGTCGTTCTCGAAAATTAGGACAACATTAGCCAGTGTCCAATCAACTGGGACTTCTCCAGATTCCTAAGAACATTCAAAAAAATCATTGAGAGGGGCCTTGTGATGACATTAGGCAGCTCTTCGAGTATTCTCAGATCAATCCCATCAGGCCCCATAGACTTATATGGATCTAGCTGGAGCAGCAGATCTCAGGTTGACCGGGAATTTATTATCCTCCAGCTTAGGGCACTGGGACCCCCTTGGCCTACCAACAGTGTTGAATATCAAAGTAAGGAAAGCATTAAACATCTCTGCCTTGCCCAGGTACCTGTTTGTGAGGTGACCATCCTCACCCTGTAACAGGCCAGTGTAATTTCTCCACTGCCTTTTGCTATTAACCTGTTTAAAAAACCTCCTTTGTTGTCCCCCACATTTCTGCCTGGCTTCAACTCCAATTGAGCTTTGGCTGCAGAATTTTTCTCCCTGCAGTAGCAAGCAGCATCTCTGTATTTCTCCCATGTCACCTGACCTTGCTTCCACTGGGCATAATTTCTTTTTTTGTCTTAGTTCCAAGAGAAGATCCCTGCTTAGCCACATCGGCCTTCTTCCTTGTCTGCTTGACTTCTAACATTTTGGAATTGCCTGTTCTTTTGCCTTTAGAAAATGGTGCTTAAAAAGCGACCAGCACTGATGGACTCTGGCACCTTCAAAAGCATTTTCCCAGGGGACCTTACTAACTAGTTCCTCCATTTTCTTTACATTTTACTTTTCCACAAACAAATAAATGAAAATATAAGATATCCAAGGGCAGCAGTATAAAATTCAGCAAATACCAAAGAACCTAGTAACACACCAGAAGCACTCCGGGTACATCAACAACAGTTTTACATAAAACTGACTGTACACAGAAGAGAATTAATGAAGAAAGATGTTTATAATTTCCAGATGAAAAGAACAGCCACATCTGCATAAAGTACCAGCAATTACACAGGTGAGAGAAACAACCCATTATCTCTACAGCAGCTCTCAATGCAGTATCATTACTCCATTGAAAGAGCTAATTCTGCATCAGAGAAGTTCTGAAATATTAGGAGGAACTATAAAAGGAAAATACATAACATCCCCTAAATATTTCTCTCATGTATATGACAAACAGATGAACTGAGGTCTGGAAGATTTGCTTCATAAAGATCCTCATTAACAAAAAATGAGGCATTTATTTGTAAGGGATGAAAACCAACAATAGAAATCAATAAATAAGTGCAAGATCTGCTTATGAAAAGTTACATAATTGAATTACGTGGCATATACATCATGTTACTGGTTTCAAGTAAATAATTTACTTTTCCTCTTTAAGTTAACCTGTAGAAAACAACTAGCCTTGTTGAGTCACCTGAAATGAAGGGACACTCGTTTGGACATCGAGGCCTCTTCAAGGTCTGTGAAATTTCATACCAAACTACGATAAGTCTACTTTGCATTACACAGATAATCAGAATGACATCATTTTCTACTCAGCAACACATGAGGCTGTTTTGAAACAAGATGACTCTATCAGATTTTAAGGATACAGTTTCCAAGAATATGCTATGAAAAAAAACCCAAAGATTTTCCAAATACAAGTTAATTCAGAAGATGTTCATTTTACAGACTGAGGTGCATGAGTTCTTAAGGTAGTCACAGCAGAACTGATAAAAGCCAAGATTCAATTCCAGACTATAAAAAATGACATGATTTGTATGTGTATAAATGTGTGTGTGTTTTCAGCTCATGAACCTGACAGGCCAAAATATTTTTGCAGGGTCACACATGAAGTCTGAGCCTGTCGGGCTTCCTTTGAAGCCAAACCAGGCTTGATTTGCAACAAGCTGATGTAAAGCATTTTCTTTTAAATGGTGTTACACCCTGTTTCCCTCCTTACACTCCTGTACATATGGAAAATGCGACAAACATAAAGCACAGCTTGCATTAATCTTCTAGAGACAGCTCTGCAAGGTCTCAAAGCATGTATGTGTTCCATAAGGTCCAAAGTTTGACTAGAAGAGGGTGAAGCCCTGAATTTTGGGCGTTCTTCGTTTTCAGTACTTACAACCGAGAAAGTGACAGAACTCACAGATCTACTGAGGCGTCAAGGGACAAAAATCAAAGCTCGTGTCCCACTCTGGCTGAAATTTCCCAACCCTCCCAAAAAAATTCCCCCTCAAAGCTTCGCAACACGAAGTTGCTTCCCAAACTCTGAGGACACGAAGTCCACCACGCACAGCGCCTAAAAATACCCTTCATATCCCTTCCCTACAGCCAAACCCGCGTCCTCACTCCCGCCAGAAGGGCCAAGGTGGGACCCAGCGACAGCAAAGGAGTCGCGGACAACTTTCCACGGGGCTGAGGGCAGGCAGGGACCCCAGCTTCGCAACACGAAGTTGCTTCCCAAACTCTGAGGACACGAAGTCCACCACGCACAGCGCCTAAAAATACCCTTCATATCCCTTCCCTACAGCCAAACCCGCGTCCTCACTCCCGCCAGAAGGGCCAAGGTGGGACCCAGCGACAGCAAAGGAGTCGCGGACAACTTTCCACGGGGCTGAGGGCAGGCAGGGACCCC
>NW_008681964.1:0-313 GCF_000695815.1 Acanthisitta chloris
CCTCGATGATCCTTGTGGATTCTCTGCTTCCCCCGCGGGATCCCCTCCCGACCCTGCCCGGCTATCCCGGCACATCCCCCGCTCATCCTTCCCCCGGGAGAGACACGGGACAAAGAAATGTTTATCAGCTCGGCTGGTTGCGTAAGGCAGCAGAGGATCCCCTCATAAAGAGAGTGTTTGCGTTTCTCCGGCCGCTCTGACCCTCTGCTGCAATCCCCTGTCCTCTGCGTTATACAAGAGGGTGACTGACCGGCTTTCATCATCCCCATAGAGTGTTAAAGACGTTCGTGAGGATTTTAGAGATACTGCAGGG
>NW_008681964.1:404-1578 GCF_000695815.1 Acanthisitta chloris
GATAGAGTGTTAAAGACGTTCGTCAGGATTTTACAGATACTGCCGGGGCAGGGTTTGCCTTGGGAACCAGTGCTGGGTGTCTAACAGGTGACCTGGACCTGTTTGCCCACACTGTCCCCAAGGCACTGCCCTGTGCGACACTCCTGAGCCATCAGGAGTCATCCAAAGCCAGAGAGGTCAATGCTTTCCAAGGAGACAACCCATCCTGTGCTCCTCTTTTCTCCTCTGCAAAGCTGAGGATGAGCCTTCAGAGCACAAATACTCGGTAACGCTGCCCAAAGTTTTAGGTGGTCTGTGCTTTTGGAAGGAAAATAGAGCAAGATAGAAAACACTCCTAAGAGTCTGGGCCAAAATCTACTGAATAAAGCACCCAGTCAGTGCATACATTATGCTCTTCATAGTTTTCTTCTTATTCATTATCTTAAGACTTAGTATTGAAAAAAAAAATCAAACAAACCCTTAGCAATAGAGACATGGCTTTTTGCTTCTGCTGTTCAAACCACAGCTTCCCCTCTCAGCTCGCAGCAAAAGGACTCTGTGGTCTTTGTGTTACTTGGTTCTCCTTGTTTTAGAAGGTGAAGAATGCTTTCAGCTCACTAAAAATATATAGTATATACATCCATTACTTATATCTAACCAACTTCTCTTTTTTTGTTTGAGAATTCTACTTTAAAGGTTCAGAGTGGTGATGGAGAATTCATCTCAGAACATCTGTTTTGATTTCTGCCTTAAAACTTGTTTATAAAGGTGCCATTCTGTTTATGCAATAAGGTTCCCTAATGGGTGCATTTTCCAGAGTATAAAATCTTCCAGTGTTCTCATTGAGTTTGTTTTCAAGTTAACATCACAGGGCAGAGGATATTACCCAACAAAACAAATATAAAATGAACTTCTCTAAGTCCTCCCAACTCCCCTGCTTACTCCAGTCACCAGCTGAGTCACTGGCAGAGAGAATAATCTTCTGTGCACTCTTGAAAAAAATGTGAGAGTAGGTCATTGCCAATTGCTTTATTAAAAGATTGTTATGTCAGTTTTGTGCCTCCTTACATGGCATTTTCCATTTAAAAGTTGGTTTTTTTGTTCTGGAACCACTCTTATGTGATCATGTTAGCTCCCAGCAGTCACAGAGGTGACTATGCTCCAGGATGACTAGAGCAAACAAACCTCCCTGCTG
>NW_008681964.1:1626-11623 GCF_000695815.1 Acanthisitta chloris
ATGTGTTTGCAAGAACAGTAATCAACTTAAGGAAGCAGCTGAAAGACTTTATAGTCTTCCATACTTCTCAAGTTATTCATTCCTCTTTGCCTTCCTGATCAAAATACTGTTATTCCTTCTACTGTTTAATCCAGGTGTTTGCTAAGGGGTACAGCACTGAGTTCCTTACAACTGAAACATTACAGGTCTATTTTTTTGGTCTAAAATTCAATCCTGTGTGATCACAGGTCAATGGTACTTCTTTCTTTACTTTGAATTAAAACTGGACAGCTGCTTTTTTTGTCCTGCTCAGTCTCAGCTCACAGTTAGGCCAACCACTGCCAGCAGAATTAACACTGCTGGGCAAGAAAAGAGGCTGAAGGGGTTGTCAGAGGGAGGTGATGGCCCATAGCATCTCTAGATCTGAGATTACTCTTTGTTGGCAGTGAACAGTTGCCCATAGCAGCTCTGCTACATAGGATGGGGAAGGAGCTTTGCACAGGTATGAAAACAAACTCCGAGTGTGATGTGGAAGTGCTGCCCTGGCTGGGGGCAGCGAGAGCAGGCAGAGGTGAAGCAGTGATAGCAAATCTGCATTTCTCCTGCTCTGCCAAGATGCCTTTAGGTAATTTGTTTCTAAACTAAAAGCACCTTCAATGCAGCCATTGCCTACTCAGATGTGACAGAGGCTCTCCCTGTTCCAACCTGGTTCAATTCAGTTAGACTTCATACTTGTGTAACTTCCACAGCTTGTTATGGAGGCTGTAAAATAGCTATTGGAAGCTGTTTACACAGTGTAAGCTTTCATCTTCTTTGAGTTTTGTTCTGCTGTCTCAGACCCTGAATAGCAGTTCTGCTGTTATTCTATCTGGCACTTGCTTCTTTTGTATATTAACTGCAAGTGATTACAACAGGAGCTCTAACTCCACAGTGCTCACAGAAATAAGGACTACAATGTCACTTGAGAAGTGTCTGACTAGGCAACTGAAGGGATAGTTCTTTAGAAAGTAAATAAAAATGAGGCTTTGGTTTTAGCTAATGTGCTTGGGACTGAGCCAATGTAAGTGGCAAGTGGAATACTCTATTAAGGCAGAGTCAGAGTGATTTCTCAGGAGTACAGGTGGGGTGTGCTGTACCTGGGCTTCATGGGCTTTGTTGGCTTGTGACCTGTACTCAGCTAGGTGGAAAATCAAGGCTTTGATCTACATTATTTACATGAAGTCTTTCAAGATGGAAATCTTCATGAAAAGTCACTCACTTGAGTTACCTCCCTGAATATTTTTTTTTTTTTTTTTTTATAATTTTGAAGCTGTGTCATGGTTCGAAAGTGAAAACCTTGTTTCTCTTCCCCTTTGCTAATGGTAATAATCAGCTGATTCTGGCTTAGTGATACATAAAGACTTCAGCCATTATCCTTAGTGTTTCTGGAAACTTTTTAGTGCAAGCTAGAGCACAGGCATATTTTAATAAGTGATTACACTCTCAACAGAACTCAATCAAATAAGACCTTTTTTCCCCTCCCCATTTTTTAGACTTGCTAACAGATGGCCACCATATCAAGTTTTGACTTTAATTACATTGCAGGCTAGAAAATTGATCCTGAACATTAATTCAATGCAAGAATAATGCAGTCTCTGGACAGAGCCCTTCTCCTTACTTAATCAGTAATAACAAGCTAGCTTTATCTTTACCCAGGCACCATACATACCTGATTTGTTACTTTGCATTCATGCTGGCTTTAACTGGCCTTGTTATGGAAAGTCCCTTCATATCTGTTACTCTGACATTTCTCTTGGCTTATACTCTCCTTTTTTCCTTGAATCCTGATTGGGTTTTACATAATGGCAGGCTTTATGTCAGGTTAAGTTGGCTTACACAATACTTGCAAAGCATGTGCATATTAAACAGCATTTTAGGATCCACAAGTCAGCTCATGGAATAGTGCAAGCAATGCCTGGCTTAGTATAAGTCACACAACACTAGGTCCTGGTACCAAGACAGAATTGAGGGTGGAAAGGGGCAGGGAGATGGTATGCAGGGATATATTGGCAGCACATAGAAAGTTCCTTCAGATTAGCACAGGTGGTTAGCACGTTCCACCCCAGTCTGCAACTTTGGGCCCTCAATGGCAATACTCAGTCTCTACACATTGAAACCCTTATTTTTTCTGAACAGCCACAGTAGTCTTGACTTGCTTTTACAGTAAAAGGGTTGTACACTCATCTTCTGTGCCCACGTTCTTCATTTGCATAACTATTGCAAATAGGTTCCTGTTGCATGTTTGTTCAAGTCACTGGTTCACTCCCTCTATTTCTATTTAGATAATAAAACTACCAAAATCCCTTCTACTTATGTAGCTGTAATCTCAGGCAGCTTCTGCTAAAGTATTTTGGTTAAAAGACTGTAAAGCTTTTCTCTTTCTTTAACTAATTCATCAGGCTTTAAAATTGCACAGAAAAAAATCTGACTTAGAATCCAGCCTTGATTGTAAATGTGAGTTGACTGTGTCGCTGGGAGTTGTGGAGAGATAAAACACAGTTTAGACAATGACATGCAGAAATAGAATCTGGCATGCCAAGGATACAAGATTGACTGGTACACCCAGTAATGAAAGATGTTAAGCTTAAATTACCATCCTATATTTTTCTGCTTTGAATACGTGACTGTGTGCACACTGAGGAAGTATCTTCCAGGCAAGAGCATTTGACCTCATTAAGACAGAACTGGTGTTCCTCAGTTGGCTCTACATGTCACATACATAAGTGAACCTGTAGTAAACCCCATGTTTTTGAACAGGGTGAAAACTACTGCAGATGAAGGTTAAAGGAAACCAGTTTACCAAAATCATATGTTCAGAAGTACATAGCCCACAAGATCCAGTTATTTGATCTCTTCTTGTTGAATACAGGAGCAAAATATATTCCAAATAGCTCATTTCCAATAGGTCTTCAAGTTAAGATGGTCCTAATGTCTCATCACTTTCTAACAAGCATTATTTTCATGCTGTCATTGACAGTCACATTGAAATCTAGGGCTTTTTTCACATAGGCAAAATTTCTGAATGCAAATGCACTTTGAACAATGTGTAAGAAAAAATTAACTCGAGGACAAGTCCAGTTCTGTAATCTCTGAATCAGATGTGCCAGTTAATGGTCAGCCCCAATGACTGTCTCATCTGATATCATCACTGCCACTTCCAGTCAAAATCCACAATTTGCCTTCTCCTTCCTTCCAAAAACAGCTCATGTCAGCCTGAATTACACATGCACAATACAAACTCAAAGCCTTACTCTGTGGTAAGCAGGTCAGGTTTATTTTTCTGCTGTGAGCTGTTTTAATAAAAAGATTGGAATGCTAACTCAGGTCTTCAGGTCCCTATTAGTTAAGAGCCTCTGGGCAGTATTTCTTGGCCCTTTGAGAGGAGGAGGGGAAAAAAGCAAGCGAGCAACTTGGCTACTATAGTGTAGATCTCAACTGTGCTGAAATGTTTGTGTGTGCCAACTCTCTTATTGTACAGCTTGTTTGTGCAAGTCACAGCAAACCCAGACCCAGCTAAGGAAACAGTACAATGTTTCACAGTGTGATGTTATTGCCTGAGAACTATCAAGAGGAGGCACAAAGCAATGGCAATGAAAATTAAACAATTGGGAGCAGCCAGGAGTGGACAAATTCTGAAATTCAGAAACAGCTGAAATTCCATGTTACTTTTCTGGGATTAAATGCAGCTCACATTTTCGTGGCCTCCCCAAGGGAACCCTTTTCAATCCTTTCCTACTGCCTTTATCAAATCCACACATGCTTCTCTCCACACTGACAGTTTTCCTTTGAAATCTGCTGAGGATTTTAGCAAAGACAGCTTTAGGGCAGTCTGCACCCTTCTTTACTCTTTCTGGGCACAGTGTTAGTTTGCAATTTGCCAGCATTCTTTGATGGTACCATTGTAAAGGGAACCTCCAGGCATACTGAAACTCCTAAGAGACAATGCAGCTCCTGGCAGGGCATTGCCTTCATGCTAGTTCTTTGGGGTAATGAGTGTTCTGGCATCATATTGTTTCTTTGATCAAATAATTCTCCCAACACTTTTTGCATTGTGACACTCCTTGGGAGACAGCTCATCATTTCATGCTGTGCTCCTTGTCTGCTGGGCTTCTTGAGGCTCTGAGGATGCCTAGGGAAGAGGAAGCTTCTCCAAACCTGGTTAAATACGTAGACATTTGTATTGACTCCACACCAATGACTTCTGGTTCACTTACAAAAATCCCTTCTCCCAACTTCGTGTGATATTTAGAACACCGATGCAGTCGTTAGAATAATCCTGTCTGACTTCCTTCAGGTTGCAGATGTTTTCATCTGGTCTCTTAAAAGACTCATTTCCTCTGAAAAGAGCACAGTGACAGAAGTAACTGCTGGAGGAACTAATTTCCAAAGAGCTTCCAAATCCTGAAAGTTTCCTTTATTCCATTAAAATCCTTTCATTATCAAGAAGATGGTGACTAAAAAAAAAAAAAGAACACATTTTTCTATTTTCTGCTGTACATCTGAAAGTGAAAGATGGTTTCTACAGCTCTAAAAGTGGCTGCTACAATTGGTGTGTTTGCTAGCAGTGGCAGAAGAAAGGCAGCAGACTGGCTCTGCTCCCCAGGTGAAGCTGAATCACGTTGTTAGCACAGCATGACGTGCCACCAAGGGCTGTAGCAGTGGTTGTTTTGTAGGGCTGGGCATTGGTTGTCCTCCTTGATGTGGTTCATACCCTCTTCAGTAGTCATGAGTATTAACTCCCTGATCCTGAGTTTGTTATTAGAGCTCCTGTTATGCAAGCTGCACTTTGCCAAAGCTCTGTCTGCTGGCAGAGGCCAGTTACAGTCCAGTCAGACTGCCCCTGGAACACACCTTGCTGCTAAATTTAATGCCATATAAAACTGACCCTTTTCAATCAGGATTGTCTAGGTCCAATTGTCTTGTTTTAATGCCCTTTCTGTCTATTTAATTTTAAAAGAAGAGCCCCAAAGGCTCTCAGTTGTATGATGCACTGGAGCTGTGGTGGGGATTTGAGTCATGCTAACAGTCACATAACCTCTCGGCCACATCATGCAGCCTCAAGCCTCCAAATCTCAGCACACCTGGGAATCTGTAGCCCTGTGACTCCCTGTATTTTGGTCACTGTTACCTTTGCACATCTGGGCTCCAATCTGTCATTAAGGTGCAACACATAATCTATGGTGGAAAAGCATAAATCAGTGGAGGCTTTGCCAGCCACACTCTTTGCACATCTGGGCTCCAATCTGTCGTTAAGGTGCAACACATAATCCATGGTGGAAAAGCAAAAATCAGTGGAGGCTTTGCCAGCCACACATTGCCCATGCAAATGCTGTCCCTGCTATCTCTCAAATACACAGTACATATAGAACATACATTATAAATTACCCACCTCATTTATTCCTCTGCTGGTGTTGGCCTTTACTTTCAGAACATACTTTATAAATTACCCACCTCATTTCTTCCTCTGCTGGTGTTGGCCTTTACTTTCAGTTCATCTTTTCCTATTTAAACCAATGGTGGGTTTTTTCTACCAGTTAGTTCATTGGCTTTTTTCCTCCCCCTTCCTTTATTTCACTTTTTAAAGAGCTGTGATTGCTAATCAACATTCATTAGCTGCTTTCCCTGTGTTCTCATGATGTGCTCAGTTTTTCACAGGGAAAGTGGCTGTGTGTTCAGATTTCAGAGACTAGGGAGCTTTTAAATATTCATGGTGATTATTTAGCACTTCTGCTTGTCACACAGAGTGTCACTATGATATACTTTGTGAAACACATGGAAAGGTGGAGTCATCACACAACCAATATTTAATCTACATATGAAATAAATAGGCAAGCAGTATCTTTACTGATCTCTCTCTAAAGGGACTAATGGTCTTGAAGTTTCTTTTGTTGGTGGTTTCTCAAATGTCCTCAAATCTTTTTAGCTTCTTGACTGATTCATCCCTCCCTTGGGTGTCTCAAACAAGTTGCTCTAACACTGACAATTCACAATGCCCTTTTTTTCATCTTTTCTACTTCAGTGTTTAGTTTCCAGGCAAGTCAGTCTCTTACTTGCAGCTAGCAGAAAAATAAAAGCCTATCATTGGAAAATGTTTCATGGTCAACATAGTTTCTGTAAACCACTGAAGATTTGCTGTATAAGAAATGCATTAGGCTTCACATTAAACATCTATTCTGAGCTTAGGCACTGTTAGTTACAGCCACATGACAGATACCAAAAAAGAGGAATTCCTGATCATCTACTTCAGCCCTAACAACACATTCTGAATTCTTCCTTTTTAGGGAATCAAAAAACCCTTTACTGAGGTAATTAAAGCCAACATTGGAGATGCACATGCAATGGGACAGAGACCAATCACCTTCCTCCGTCAGGTAAGACTATTACAAAACATTATTTTTGATTTTTTATCAGATCACCAGGAATATGCCTTAACAGCTGCCTGCTATGTGTATCACTAGGAATGATTCCCTGGATGCAACTAGACTTCAAACAGTTCTTCTGTGAAAAATTAAAACTTTTCATTTCTGAGCCCACGGCCTATATTTTGCTTGCTGACTGTCCTTTTAACACAATACCTTTCCCCACTTTTCATATCATTCCCCATCCATACCTTCTCCTGCCATTTGCCCTGTCTAACCAGCCTGCACCTTCATTATAAATACTGCACTTCAAAGGAAAAAGAAGATGCCTTTCTTCATCTGACAATATAATTTGAGACATTTTTGCACACAGTTGGGCTATATTTTGCTTGCTGACTGTCCTTTTAACACAATACCTTTCCCCACTTTTCATATCATTCCCCATCCATACCTTCTCCTGCCATTTGCCCTGTCTAACCAGCCTGCACCTTCATTATAAATACTGCACTTCAAAGGAAAAAGAAGATGCCTTTCTTCATCTGACAATATAATTTGAGACATTTTTGCACACAGTTGGGCTAGTTGTATAATGCCTTTCTTCATCTGACAGTATACTTTGAGACATTTTTGCACACAGTTGGGCACAGCTAGTTGTACTGTTGCTCATTTTACACACTTTACCTCCGGGCAAGATAATTGGTAGGTTAATTTTCATAGAATCGTAGAATTAACCAGGTTGGAAAAGACCTCCCAAGATCATCAAGTCCAACCTACCGTGGTCACTAGCCCATGGCACTAAGTGCCACATCCAGTCTCAGCTTGAAAACCTCCAGGGATGGGGAATCCACCACCTCCCTGGGCAGCACATTCCAATGCCTGAGCACTCTCTCTGGAAAAAATCTCTTCCTAATATCCAACCTAACCCTCCCCTGGCAGAGCTTGAGTCTGTGCCCTCTTGTCCTGCTGCTGGTTGCCTGGGAGAAGAGACCAACCCCCACCTGACTCCAACCTCCTCTCAGGGAGTTGTAGAGGCACATTTCTACTTTTACTGTGTTCTATATCACCACTTCTTTTTTAAATTAATATTTCAAACTAAACCAAATGAACAAGAACTAGAATTTATTTTTGGAAGGATTATTAGAACATGCAACTGGGACTTCAAAATCTGATCGTATTGCTCAGTTCTTATCCATATTTAGACTCTTGATTTCTTGTCAATAAAGTGGGCTAGTAACACACAAAGAATGTTTAGAGAGAAAATGGCTAATTCCCTGTGCTTTAATGTGTTTGCACTATGCATAGCTCACATGGACTCCAGTCTTCACTGTCTGTAACACAAATAGTTAATAATTCTCAAACTATTTTTATCAGCACAGCTTGGAGCCTGATAAGATTTCTTCACCTCTGTAAGCATTACCCTTAAAAAAACAACAACTGCAAACTCCTCATCAATAACCTGTTTTAAATTCACCACTATTTGTGATCTGCATTTCCAAGGAAAGATAAGAGTAACATCACCAACTTAAAATAACCATTTTCTTGGCACTGTAGGTGGTGGCACTGTGTACATACCCAAACCTGCTGGACAGCCCCAGTTTTCCAGAAGATGCCAAAAAACGAGCCAGACGGATCTTGCAGGGTTGTGGAGGCAACAGCTTAGGTAAGTCTCTCTTTCAGTTGCTCCTGTTGGTATTAGAATCAACAAAGGTTAGTCTCAGTACCTGCAGCACTGAAATTTCTCAATCACATTTTACATGACTACAAGTCAAATGGGAGAAGGCCTGCAGCAGGCAGGGGGAGGGTTTGCAGTGTGGCCTGCTGAGAAGCAGCAACTGATGGGGAAAATTTTTGATGAGACTTGTCACAGAAGAGGACAAGATGAGGATTGTACAGTTATGTACAATAACTGTCCCTAGGCATAACTAAACAGAATGCTGAGCTTCTTTGCACTAGGAAGAGTGGCAGAGAGTACTAGTGAAGCTTTGTACTGTTGATAGGACAGCTGTCAGTCCTGGGCTCTGACAGCTATGTCTCCTGCTAAGACTAGGTAGAAGTTTTTACAGTTTTCTCATCTCTAGATGTTCCCCTGCAATGCTGGTATCAACAAACCATGTATGTCTGTCTCAGCTGATCCAGCTCACAGTCCTCTGTCTTCATTTTGAACTAGCAGTTTCAAATGGACTACTGGGACTGCTCCAAGTCTGTTTACCAAGATATGAACTGGGGTCTCAGAAATTCAGGTACCAAGGTGATAATCCTCTGCAAAGGGAAAGCTTCACTGCTGAAAGGTGGTAGAAAGACTCAGCACTCAGTGGAGCACAATACTGAATGACAGCTGAGGTTTGTTCTCCTGCTTTAACAGCAGTTTCCTAGCTGTGGTCAAAGACCCAAGATAACTTTTAATCCTGTAGAAGTAAATGTTTAGGGCATCAAGGAACTCTGTGCCCTGAATGACCATTCTGTACCATGCAGTTGTGCAGTACTTGGAAAGGTTGTCTTTGTAAATCTTGCTTTCCCAGAAGTTTTAGCAGGCAGACTGCTAGCATGGAACTGAGTGCTGAGAGTGAAGTCAGGCACAATTATTCCACTCCACCCAACAAGCAGAGAAGATTCTGCAGCTTCATGACAGTGTTCTAAAATAGATGTACACTTGTCACTTCATTGTCCATCAGTCTTAGGCTCCATAGCTTGAATCCATTCCTCACCTTGGCCTAGGCTTACTTTTACTCTTTGTTTGTTGCACATCTCAGCAATGATGCACAGGAGCATCTGACATCTCATTTAAGATCATTAGCTGTGCTCTGTAAACAGCACATGAGCCTTAAAGATTGGGGTGATCCTAGACATTTCTGCTACAAGTAACTGGAAAGCTTGTGGGGGATGCTGTGGGGGAAGGAGAGAAGCAGTTTAGGATTTTTTGGGTTTCAGACTGTGGGAGAAAATGGTATGATGTTATTCTCATATTGCAAAGAAACTCCTTATGTTTGTCGTGGATTTGAAGAAGGTACTTTCTCTTCCACACACTTCCTCTGTTCCTTGTTCCCATTACTTAATGAGGTTTTGGTTTACATTCTGAAGTGGTTTCAACATAAAGAAAGCAACTGAGAGATAGTAAAAATAGGATTGCTGTCCCAGTTTGCAAAGTAGCCTTTAAGTCATACTTTTTACCAACCCAGTATATTACTTTTGTATTTTAGTGATATTTGTTATATTTGTCTAATTCCAGATTAATTCTTTAGCTCTGTAAACAAACCAACTCCCTTTCCTGCTCCTTGGAAAAGAAAAAACCAAACCCATCCTGGAGATCCAAAGAGCTGATACATACAAACCACTTCATACAAGTTTTGCTAGCAAACAGAAATTCTGATGTTCATTGTACTCAATTCTCATTCTATATTTTTCACAGGATCCTACACTGCCAGTCAAGGCATAAATTGCATCCGTGAAGATGTTGCTGCCTATATTGAAAGAAGAGATGGAGGTGTTCCTGCAGATCCAGATAACATATATCTCACCACTGGGGCAAGTGATGGGATTTCTGTAAGTGTTAAAATTAAACCTGTCCCTTCCTATAAATTATATAACGTTCTATAGATCATAACATATTATATATATATATA
>NW_008681965.1:0-15109 GCF_000695815.1 Acanthisitta chloris
GTCTAGTAGAGAATGGCAGGTCTTCTCTCATGGACCTTTTAAATAGACACAGACACCCTATAAAAAGGGAGAACTCACATCTGTCCAAAATTTCCATTGCTGTCACATTGTTCTACTTTTTGAAGAAGGAAATGCTAAAAAATGTTTCAAATTAATGGCTGCTTATGCTTGAATGAAATTTTTACAGCTTCAACATGTCTGTTAGCTAAATACATCTTCTTTAGTCAGAGTAGAAGACATTTCTTCCCTATTCAGATCAATGGGGAAATTTCAG
This sequence comes from Acanthisitta chloris, assembly GCF_000695815.1. NCBI lineage: Eukaryota > Metazoa > Chordata > Aves > Passeriformes > Acanthisittidae > Acanthisitta > Acanthisitta chloris. The sequence goes on from NW_008681965.1 coordinate 275, forward strand.
CATTTGCAGTCACTCTATTAGACATCATGCAACATTTATGCCTTTGTGTGCCTGTCTGCAGAGTTATTATATATACTGTTCAGATTAAGGACTCTGTGGCAACAGATCAGTCATATAAAACAGAGCCATAAGACCAGGCAAAAAATCTGCTGAATTTTCTGATAAGAGAAATGTCCTGTGCATGAATAAATTTTAGAATTGAAGTCAAGTATTTAGAGAAACACATCACATGCCTCTGATGTTTAAGAAATGAGAAAGAAAAACTGGGGTTTAGGTCTTAAGAAATCCATTGTTGACTGTTTATCCATTCTTTCAGCATTTTAAAAAAGCCTTAGATGACCTTAAATCCAACTTAAAACATTTGGTGATGTTTTAGAAATCTTTGTATTTGGAATTTGTTTTTAGGTCTCTAAGAGTACAGTCAAACTGTTTGTGTCCTTCAGTCACAAGTGACATGTTCATATCATTACCATGTGCTACAACAATCAGAAAATGTGATGACTGGAATGGAATTCATCATCATGAATACTCCACATAATTGGGTCATGCTTAATCAGAATGTTCCCAAGGGAAGTGTAATGCTACTTAATTAGGATAGCTGAGTCATCAGGCAAAGGTTGCTTTGAATTAAAGCACAGAACTATGCAAATCACTGCATCTCTTTCTCCCTTTTAAGGAGGGAGAGGGACTTTTTACATGAGCAGATAGTGACAGAACAAAGTTTTAAACTGAAAGAGAGCAGGTTTATATTAGATGTTAGGTAGGAATTCTTTATTCAGAGAGTGATGTAGCACTGGAACAGGTTGTCCAGAGAAGTTGTGGATGCCCCATCTCTGGAAATGTTCAAGGACATGTTGGATGGGGCTCTGGGAAACCTGGTCTAGTGAATGACATCCCTGTCTGTGGCAGGGGATTTGGAACTAGATGACCTTTAAAGTTCTTTCCAACCCAAACTGTGATTATGTGATTCTGTGATTATAACAAGCTATTGGAAAGGATTAGACATCCATTCCTGTCTTTGGCTTCAAGACTAATTTTTCTGTAAGAGATGCTTAAGGAAGGGAAAGATGAACTGTTTTAACAATATTCTTCCTGTGTATTATATGCAAGGCTAGCAGGGAGGGCCTGTATCCATATAACAGTCTGGTTACATCCTATTAATTTTTATTTCCATACTGTTCTCTGGGCTGTCTGGATTTTCTGTGTCTTGTTTATCCTTGATGACGGGACATGCAAGTAGGGACACAAAAGTTTTCAGAATTTAATCTCCTTAAGAAGTAAGATTGCCTCTTCTCCACTATATATTTTAAAAAAAACCTTGAAGGTCAAGGCTCAAACTCCTGCTCCAGTTAACACCACTCAGAAATGTCCTTTTAATGAAAATTTGGGAAAACGAAGAGAAGAAAATTATAGTATACCCTTTTCTAAGGACACTGAATGTACTACTGGGAGGGTGCTTAAGATTTACATATTTGTGGCAGAGCTCTTGTGTGAGAATAAACAGTGCACAGAAAAGGAGGAGACTCCTCATGTGTTGTAAACTTTATAAGAGGTGTAAGTATCTACTGGACTGAGAGGCTTAGACTCAGTTATCCTCTCCAAAATAAAAGTGTTTCATTGGTATCTAGCTTCTGGGAAAGGCAAGATCCCATATATTTTCTTCTGCTGAATATTTTGCTAAATAAGAGCAGTCATATCTTGCTAGTCAGGAAAAGAACTTTCCTCCCTGTTTGAATGCTTGGTAATAGCAATTGCCATGCACATACTTTCTCTACATCGAATTCTGTACACTATCTTTTCTTGCTGAATCTGAATGCAATTTAGGGTTAACATATTTTCCAAAACCCAAAACACTTGTCAGTATGTATTGCACATTACAGGCTCATTCTCTTAGTGACACTGGTAGCCTGAGGATGGCAAGGTGTAAACTTTTATAATTGTGTTTATAGCTGGGCTGAAAGTCATTTTCTCATGGTGTACTTTATGGGCAGTGGCAGGCTCCACTCATCCCTGCTTTGAGCAACAGTGCCAGTAGCAATATGCCAATCCTTGCACAACAATTCTTGTGGATGGAGTGTGCTTGTATTGAGAACATCACAGGAACAAAACCTCACTGCCAAAGCTTTATCATGTAGCTTCAACAGATTCTATCCTGTGAGGAGATATATCCTGTCACCAGGGTATATTGGCCTGTGGGGAAGAGGGGAAAAAATCTGGAAGATCTACGTGGTTGTTCAAACAATTCCCCATATCCAGAGAAGGAAGCAATGCAGCTTGGCACCCAGAAAATGTCTTCTTTTTTTTTTTTTTGCTGGAGAGTTTATTCTGGTTCACAAGATGGGGGTGGGGAAATTAGTGTACACATATATAAATATATCTCAGGTCTATTTCTAGTACAGCCCAGTGAACTTGCTCTTGGGAGTAAGGCTGAAGGTCTGTCAGACCTAAATCTTCCTGAGAAAGTTTTTTGTACATTATGAATCTTTCCATAGAAAAGTATGTTATAATAATATTATCTGATCTCTAGGTGAGACTGCCCAGTAGATCCCCTAGACATGCCCCTAGACAGTGGCCACTGTGCTGATCTTACCTTTCTTCTAGTTCATCCCTATATCCAACAGCAGCACAACAATTATTTCTAGCTTTTTCAGTGCATTTTTTAGTTTATGGTGGGATATCCAGCATTGATGTAAGTTACTGAGTTCCTGAAGGTGCAAAAGATGCAATTCATAATGAATATGACTTTCAAGCAATAGTAAACTGCACAATAGCATTGCTTTTGGTAATCTCATGGTAAACTGTTAGGAAAATTATGTGTTCTGGAGTCTCTGATTTAAAATTTGCAAGAAATGCCTTATGTAATTTACAAACCCTCACAGCTCTGAGCAATATGTCAAACCATTCTCTATGCTATTAATGCTGGTTATATATAAATAAATGTTTAGTTTGAAAGTTCTGTACAAATGCTAATTAATTGACATGATAGGAAGGAACACATTATTGCCAATTTTTAGATATGTTTCTGGAAGAATATACTGTCTTGGCTGTTGTTGGCAGTCATGAACATGACTTCTGGATGCCCACAAAAATAAATGCCATATGAATCTGTGTCCATAGAAGTCAATGTCCCTATAAAAAAAACCAAAAAAACAGCAACAAAAAAAAAATCCACCCTCACTAGGAAACAGAAACAGGAAAGCCTGATTGTGGCTACATTACCAGGAACTCCTGTACAAGGAGATTACCTAGTGCAAAAAGCATCTTCAGCATTGTAAATGCCTCTGATGAGTTTAGGGGAGTGAATGTGCTTTTAAGATCCAACTTATTTTCAGGAGGAATGAGTGATGAATGAAAGACTCATGATTGCACAAAAAGAAAGGTACTTTATAAATGACATGGGGTCACTTCAGGCTGATCTGGAGAGTCTCACGTGTCCTTATGCTATTTTTTCTTGAAGAATAAATAGTACTATACATTTTGTTGCCTCAAATCTGAAGATTTTGGAGTATTTCATTTTTCACGGGCCAAGTTTTTTTGTGTAATTTTATAATGTGTAGATAATTCATTCCTCAGATGTCATAATGAGGGAATCACTGATGACATGAAGATGCTGCATAAGTATGAGTAAAGGTTTATCAAACTATGTAAGTGTCAGCTGCACTTGGTTGAAGCACTAGACAGTTTGTGATGGGCCTTCTTTTAAAAAGACTATAACAGGGGGTTAAGAGGCATTTTAGGGTTTTATTGGGGTTTTTTTCCATAGACTTTTCACAAGTAAGTAGAAAAACTATATGAGAAAGAGGTACTGTTGGCTATGATGTGCACCAGGGGAGAAAATGTGAATTAACAAATAAACAATTTAATTTCTATTTTAGTCTATAATAGATAGCACCAACATCCTGTGGCTATTCCTTTTGTGCTAAGAGTTATTCATCTGAATGGCATTTGTTAGCATCCAAATAATCTGCACGAAAACAATGACATCTAAAAGCATACAGGTATAAATTAATTTCATATATAAATTGTTTCATTTCTTTTATTTCTAGAGAATCTCTCTTTCCTGTTTCACTCTGTTCTTTTGTTGCACTGAAGCCTGTGGATACATATTTGGTAGGTGGAAAGTCAAGTGCTTCTGGTCATCTGACTTGGGGTTATAGTTTTTGAAATGCTTGGTTCTGATGGTGCCAAACTAACAATTGCACAGTTTAATCCAAATATGACATTTTCTATTACATGTCAAAATGTGTCTCTGTGCTCCTAAAATATATATATATTCATGCTGCATGAAGGAGAAAACTAATAAGCACTTTTAATTGGCGACACAAAAGTGAAACGTCTTCTATCTCACCCTGAAAGATGACATAAATCTAAGGTGACATAAATCTGAAAATAAGGTTGTCCCCAATTAAATCCACAGAAACTACTCACATGAAATGCCAAGTTCAAGGAAGAGGTTGAATTCAATGGTACTGCCATTGCACTCCATTCAGTGCAATAATGGAAGTCTTCTTCATGGTGCTCTCCATTGCTGCATCCCAGCTCATGGAAACAGCATGTGTCTTCTCCCCTTCTACTGACTGGTTACATTGACAACTCTTTGGTATCAAACTTTTCATACAGTGAGCCACAAATACAAAGTTCCCATGTATCCCGAACAGAAACGTGGTGGTTTTCTGATTCTTCCATTTCTCGGGCTTTTTTTTTATTTTGTTTTGTCTTGTTTTCTCTTTCACTGTGCATTTTCTTGCATCATGCAGCCTGTTTAATATCTTTATTCCTAATCTGGATGAGGGGATCAAGTGTACCCTCAGTGAGTTCGTGGACAACACCAAGTTGGATGGAAGTAGGAAGGTTCTGCAGAGGGATCTGGACAGTCTGGATTGAAGGACCAAGACCAATTTTATGAGATTTAACAAGGCTGAGTGTTGCATCACTTTGGTCACAACAACCGCACAGAACACTACAGGCTTGGGCAAGAGTGGTTGGAAAGCAGCCCAGAGGAAAAGGGCCTGGAGGTCCTGGTCAACAGCCAGCTGAACATGAGCCAACAGTGTGCCCAGCTGTCCAAGAAAGCCAATGGCATTCTGGCTTGTATCAAGAATAATGTGGATGATAGGACCAGAGAAGTGTACTCGGCACTGGTGAGGCTGCACCTTGAGTACTGTGTCCAGTTCTGGGCCCCTCATTTCAAGAAAGACCTTGAGGTGCTGGAGCATGTCCAGAGAAGGGCAACAAAGCTGGTGAAGGGTCTAGGAGTAAGTCGTATGAAGAATGGCTGAGGGAGCTGGGGTTACTTAGCCTGGAGAAAAAGAGGCTCAGGATGACCTTACCACTGTCTGCAACTACCTGAAAGGAGGTTGTAGCCAGGTGAGGATTGGCCTCTTCTCCCAGGCAACTAGTGACAAGACAATAGGATATAACCTCAAGCTGAACCACAGAAGGTTCACGTTGAACATCAGGAGGAATTTTTTCATGGAAAGGGTTTTTAAACGTTGGAATGAACTGCCTAGGGAGGTGATAGAGTCATCATCCCTGAAGGTGTTAGAAAGATGACTGGTTGTGGCACTTAGTGCTGTGGTCTAGTTGACAAGGTGATGATAAGTCAAAGGTTGGACTCAATGGTTTTGGAGGTCTTTTCCAAACTAAATGATTCTGTGATATTTCCTGGGATCCATGATTAAAAAAAGATAGAGCTGAGACCATGACATTTCAAATGAAATTCATCACACATCTTTCATCTGTTAATAATGATAATGGAATTCAAAATAAAGTGCTTACATTTAAATAGTAAGAGGGCAACCAGATTCAAAATAAAACAAAATAAAATAGGCAGTGGGATTAATGGGATTATGTACCTAATACTCATTTAACAGTTATGTAAGCATGACTAAATCAGTCCACATATATGCTCAGCTAACACATAATAAATTGTCTGTGAACAACATTTACTATCACTTGTCTATCTCTTCCTACTAAGGAAAATTTTGTTATTTCCAACAACTACAGGAAAATAATGGCTAATCATTCCTCCACGAATACTGACTCAGAGATGCTTGTGAAACAGGCAAGGGAAAACAAGAAAGTGCTCATTTGTTTGTGTCATGTTTGGGTTAGAAGGTTTTCTCTTGAAGTATGGTTTTTGTTTAGCCTGCCTTGATCAACTGTCCCAATGTTTTCACTTCCCATAGTTATTGTTGGTTCCCTGATAAGGGGAGTTCTGCTGGAGAAGATTCTGCAGGTTAACATTTTGTCTTGAGCTGTAGATTGAAAATTAAGAAAACTAATTTCAGGACATCCAGACTTACATTTTCTCTAATATTAAATACAGACAAATGCTATTATATAATATATGCAAATTTTATTTCATGAACATTTGAAAATAAATTGTTTGTGCCAATTTGGGGAGAATTATTTAGAGAAAGGAAAAAACCCATTTCATTGCAGATCAGGACAAGTCCTGCTCCTACTGCTGGTAGCTAAGTTATTTGTAAAATGTAGGGATAGGACTTGCAGATGTATACTGTTCAGACAATAATATTTTAGTCAATACAGGTAATCATGTCTCTTCAGCTTACTGCTTCTTTCATAATATCCAAGTGAAGATAGCATCAGGGTGAAGGCTAAGATATAAATCCATCTAGATTCCATCATTTATAAATCGAGTAAGCAGGAACAGCTTTGATAAAAACAGCTTTGATAAAAACAACCCAGGTTCCTACTTTCAACATTTTCTATTCTACCATGAGCACAGCTGAAGCTTGTGAAATGTGTGGCTGTTTGTAATGCAGTCTGCATTCTCTAAAGGATAAAAAGAAAATGAAAAAAAAGAGTTCACAAATTAGTTTGTTTGATGTGTTCTTCTAAAAATGCTTTTTTTTTTTTTCCCTAAGATAGATTGGCAAGGGATAATATAAGACAAGTAATATTTTTATTTGTTTGCTTTAATATTGTACTCGGTCTCTAGAAACAGTGAAGCATGTGGCTGTAGGTGAATATATGTGTCACCAAAGACCAGCTTCTCTCTCTCTCAGGTCAGCAGACACATCTTCAATGTCATCAACAGGAAATGAATCAGATGCTGTGTGCACTGCAATGAAAGGCAAGTAAAAAGGACCATAAGCAAACTGTTGCCTCTTGAATTTATATTACCAGGTTGGTATGGTCTCACACTTGGGAGGGGGAACTGGAAACAAGGAACAAAATTAAATAAGCCACATTTAATGGAACATAAATCTCTGCACGGAAAACAGAACAAAAGAAAATACTGAATATATTAATAATGTCAATAATCTCTAAGTAGGCTGAAGGGAATTGCAGCACATCCAGTTATACCACACACAGATGGAAGACTTGAGCTTCTCATGTAGGTGCTGATATGGGTTTGATGAGTGGACGATGAGGTGGATTGGAACTGCCTTAACAGTCAGTCTCAAGTAGCACTGATCACTAACACAGAGTTCAGCTGGAGACAAGGCACTAGTGGTGTATCCTAGAGGTTGCTACTGAGGTCAATATTATAACCTATTCATTAATTCTGTGGATGAAGTGTGACTGTGTGAACCCTCGGGCAGTTTGCAGATGATGCAAAACTGGAAGGAGAGGTGGCTGCACCAGATGGGTGTGCTGTCATTCAGAGGGACATGGACAAACTGCAGAATTGGGCAGTCAGGAGTTTCATGGAGTTCAAGAGAAACAACAAAGTCCTGCACCTGGGAGGAATAACCCCGGGCACAGTACAGGCCCAGGGATAATCAGCTGGGAAGAACCTTGGCAGAGAGCTGAAACAAATGTAACTCTGGCCTTGCTCCCAACACTCACTCTTCTGTCCTCTTTTAGCCAGTGTAGACCTCTGAACAATGAGCTGAGGTACTGATCCGTCTGGAAAGAAAGCATATTTTTTAGAGTTAATTTTCATCTAGATCCAGCTCCTTGCTTAGCCACACAAAAGCCTACTACAAGGAAGATGACAGCAACAGGCAGAAGGAATAAAGAGGGAATAGGTGGGATCAGAAACTCCTGTTTCATCTAAGTGACCCTGTAATTATAGATTGAATGTGCATGCCATCCATCAGTGAAAAACTTTACATATCATCTGCAAAAAAAGGTATTATTTTTCACAGAAATTATAACATCATGAAATTGTCTTTTGCACAGAATTCTTTACAGTGCTTCTTAGTCTGAGAGTTCTTCCATGTTAGATTTTTCAGTAAAAGGTGATTTAAAATCCTTGTAGTTTTTCTAAGGCAGAATATCTTATGCCCTGGGTTTATTTCAAGGCACATAGGTTGATATTTACAGCCCTTCTAATTTATTTCTTGTGTATAATTTCTCTGCACTCCAGTAAGTAATATAATACAGCAGCAGAAAAGGGTGAGGTTCCCTTTTCCAGAGTGGATATCCCCCAGGTGAACTTCTGTCTACAGGGAAGTTATACCAAAGTCTGCTTCAGCATTTTCTAGAAATAGGTATGTAGATGCAGCATTTAACTTTGCACACCAAAAACTTGGTTTTCATGGTCAGTTTTTTGCTGGTGATATCCCATAATAATAATCAAATAAGTCCTTGCAAGTAAGTGAAATACTGCAAATTGCAACAAATGGATATCTCCTATGGCTTTACACAATTTTCAAGTCAGTTTCAGTCTGGTCTGAGGTGAGTTCAGATGAGTTTAACCTACCACAGGATAAATAGAAACAGCAGGAGGAAGTGACTGTGTAAAAAAGCTTGTCCTTATATTAGATGATAAGCACAGCAACAGCACAAATAGGAATCTGGACTGCAGCAACAGCTCTGTGAGAGCTGTTTGAAACCTGTGTGGCTGCCAGACAGGGAGATTAAATCTCTGTAGTCAGTCACACCAGAGAAGAAAGAACAGAGAGCAGATATTTTCCTCTGTGTATTTCATTTGGTGCTTCAATTTGGTGATAGAGTTTTAAGGTTACCAGCTGAATGTGCCTTTTCCAGTTGCTGAAGGCTGTGAAGAAGCAATGGTGCTTGATGGTGCACTGTGATCAGATCAATTAGTACAAATCACTGCAATATTTCCTTGTCACAGATTTTGCAAAATTAATTTTTCCTTGGCTTAAACAATGAATTGCTTATTGTCAGGGTCTCTGCCCTCAATGAAAATTGAGCAGCAATTCTTTGAAGCCCTTTTAGAGTTCTTTCACTTCAGAAAAAAAAATTAAAGAGAAAATCACAATGTTGTATAGGTGAAAATGTACAAGAAAAAAGCCATTTAGATGTTTCAATTTGTGTTTTTTAAAATGTTACATTTTTATTTTTTTTATTATTAAATCAATGATTTAGCACCAGAAATAAATGGTACTTGAAGATTAAATTTCTTAAAGCCACTGCAATTTATTGAACAGTATCTTAGGCCTTACTATCAGTCCTTTGAATTTTCCACATAAAACCAACTTAATGCCAGTTAAAGGAAAACAGAGCATTATTCATTGGAGGGAAATGGCCTCTGGGAAAATATTATTCATATTTCACCATGTGTCCTACTATTACTCGGCTCATTAAAGGTGAAGACAATAAATCTCATCTTTTCATCTTCCTATCATACCAGCTGGAAACGAAGCACGCAATTTTTTTTTGCCTCGGAAAGGTCATTTTATCCTGAAGTTGTTTTGTCTTAGGTATTTTCAAATATTTATGAGTACAAAATCATTTCAGAAAAAAATTAGAATAAAAATAATATTCGTTTTGTAAATCAGAGAAGTTTGTTGAAATTTTAGCTTGCTTTCCAGTTTTCAGCATCCCAAAGTACTGGAAAATTGGACCAGATTGCTCAAAGTTGTGTATGCCCCATCCCTGGAGGTGTTCAAGGTTAGGCTGGATGGGGCTCTGAGCAACCTGGTCTAGTGAATCCTGTCTAGTATCCCTGTCCATGGCAGGGGGGTTGAAACTAAATGATTGTTAAGATCCTTTGGCAGGGGAGTTGAAACTTAATGATTGTTAAGGTCCTTTAACGAACCCAACCAAAACCATTCTATGATTCTATGATCCCTTAGGCTCTAGATGTCATCAAAATGTGCTAAAAATGATTCTGCAAAATATGTCTATATATAGGGAAGCACAATACCCCTCCAACACAACAGTAATTAGACCAACATTAAGACACTCTATGCATTCCATAATACATATTGCATTTATATTTATTAAAATAATATGAAGAAATACATGCATCTATGTGTATGTATATATATGATTATTAAGTAGATTATTATTTAGCTGTCATGCATAATTAGTTAACTAAAAGAAACTACTGAATGCTAAAGGAATTTCTAATATGGTGAACTGATATATAAAAACCAGTGCTGTATTGAAATTGAATCGAGACACACTTAAATGAGAAGTAAAGCATGATTTCTTAGCAGGGAGAACAATTTTTCTACTGAATCAGAATAGGAAGACAAGTACAATTTTTACTTGTCTCCAGATCAAGGCTGCTTTTAGAAAAGATTTACTTTAGTTAAATGGGAGTTAATGGAGTTTGATACAGGTGAAATGCAACTGTCTGATATATGGGAGGTCAGAGCAGATGAGCTAATGGTCTTTACACTTACACAAATGGAAAAATATAAAACAAAACTAAACCTATATGACTTAGAGGTGATCTTGATAAAATCCACAATATATATATATGTATATATGTAAATATATATGTAAAATCTAATACATGTACATAATATATATATATGTAAAATCTAATAGGGCAGAATACAATTAACTAAAACATAACCACACATTGAGAGTGAAGTCAATGTTCTCATACACTATACTAATAAAAAAACAAGGCACAGCTCTAAGCAATGACATGATATATTGCTTAATTACCAGCCCACCTGCTGTCAAGGTTTAGCTTTTCAGTATTGTTATAGCCTATTTAAAACAGTGCCAGGCACAGTTCAAAGAGGATTGTATGACCAGCACCGTTCCCAAAAGGGCATTATGACTGCAGCCACAGTCTTTCCATGGAAAATTGTTTAGCTGGGTAGAAGTGAGCAGTATACTGCCTTTTGGCCTTGGGGTTTTTTAGTACTATAGCCTAGTCATGCATTTAATTTTATCTGAGACTCAGAGTTGAATAGAAAAAAAGTGATTTTTCATCAATGGTCCCATTAATTGCAGACTCCAATGTCCACCTCTGAGACAATGTCTCTTCCAGAAAATCACATCAGGCATTTTGCATCTTTTAGTTAACCAGCAAAGTTTAGTCAAATTTGACAACTGAGAGCTTCTGCTCTGGCCTTTTGGATCTGCTGTCAGGAAAGACAATAAATCATGAGTACTTCTAACCCACAAAGAACTATTTTTATAGATCAACATATCTTCATATTACTTACCCATTTTGCATGCATTTATCTGTATTTTCCTATATAATTCTGAATCCTGAATGAGGAAAAACTCAGACTACAGAAACGTCCTACAGAAATTTGTCCTCAGTCTCTTTCAGGGGGCACCCCAGTGGTCATTTGCATAGACATACTGATAAAGTGTCAAGAAGGAGTTTACAGAGCAAACCTGAAATTCTTCATCTCCCTCCTCACTTTTATCCAATAATCCTGAGTTTAAACTAGAGATGGGTTTGAAGTGCTTGTCTGCCTGGTTGTAATCTCAGCCCAAATCACCCCATTATTCTAACAACACAACCTAACCATTAGTGGGATGAATTCTTTGTCCCATCTGTTGGTGCTGCACATCTGCATGTGCAGTACATATTCTGCACATTAACTTGCCCAGCAGAGCACAAAGCTTAGTAATGTCTTGCAGGGTAAAGCTGGGCATGGGAAGGACTTGGCAAAAATCTTCAAGGCAGTTCTCCTGGTTTCAGCTGGGATAGAGTTAATTTTCTTCTAAGCAGCTGGTACAGCTGTGTTTTGGGTTTAGTATGAGAATAATAATAATAACACACTGTTTTAGTTATTTCAAACAGTGCTTTCCTTAAGTCAGGGACTTTTGCATTTTCCATGCTCTGAGAGTGAGAAGGTGCACGAGAAGCCAGGAGGCAGCATGGCCAGGACAGAACTGGCCAAAGGGATAATCCATACCACAGAACATCAAGCTCACTATATATAAACTGGAGGGAGTTGACTAGGAAGGGTGATCACTGCTCAGGGACTGGCTGAGCATTTGACAGAGGGTAGTGAGCAGTTGTATTTTGCATCATTTCTTTCTCTTGTATTTTATTCCTTTCTGCCTCCTTTTCATTACAATCACTATTATTTTTATCATCATTATTATTGTTTTATTTTATTTCAGTTCAATCATTAAATTGTTGCTATCCCGACCCACAAAGTTTACTTTATTGTTCTGATTCTCCTCCTCATGGTGTTGTGGAGGGGAGTGAGTGAGCAGTTATGTGGTACTTAGTTGGTGACTGGGGTTAAACCACAACAGCAAAGTTTCCCAAGAGAAGTGTGTACTATGGTTCTCTCTCACTCCCACCTGAGTGCACTCACTATTGGATAAAAAAGTGAAAATTGTTTTCTGCATTGTTTCACATTTGGTTACAGTTTTCACATTTCTTGTAGAGCTCTTTTTAGTTTAGTTGGACTGGTTTGCATAACAAAAGAGAACATAAAATTAATTTCTACTTTATAATGGTTATCTGCCAATCCAGAATGCTAAAGAAAAAATCAAAAACCAGTTACTTCAACATTTTAGGATGAGTTCATTGTCACTTTATCTGTAAAGTAAATTGAGTGGAGCAGGTAATAATTTAATCAATCTTGGAAACTCAAATAACATTTTGGAATAAGACAAAACATTTAAAAATTTAGTTTTAGAGATGGAGCTGTGAGAGAATGCAATGCCTTATCAAGAGCATGTTAAAAATAAAGCACCAGAGTATCTGTTGAAAAAAATAATTCTTGGTTAAAAACCAGTAGCAGAGGGAAACATCCATTCACTCAAGATGTTACACATCCATTCATGGAGACACAGATGCTACTCAGACTGATGGGCTGTACATTAGCCCTAAATTAATAATAGGCCCCCATGAAGAACATCTCAACACAAAGCAAACCACCAAACAAAAAATAATGTATCTATGGCCCATGCTTCATATTCTTGCAATTATTTAACCTCAGAAGATATTAGTATATTTTATAATAATTTCCAGCCTAACAATGAAGAGCAGCAATCATCCTTATGAGGGTGCTTGGATTGCTTCTCTGTTTTCTTTAAGTGAAACAAGAGTGCTGAGTATCACTTATTCTTCTGGCACAATCACACTTAACTGAAACTCATTACAGAAATGTGAGTCATTATGTTTAACTTCATGCTGAAAACAGATGGAGCATTTTGAATTGTATGTATAGAACAATTTTCCTCGTACATATCAGGAATATAGGAAATCTATACAATTCATTATTTCAGACCATTTTTTTATTATATAGATCCATATTTTTTCTTGTTAAGATAGAGTTTATACTGCCTTTGGAATATCAGAGAGTGAAAAGGCAAAGAAAACCCATAAAGACAAATACATTATTAAAACAAAACCAAACAGAAATCCCTTTGGTTGTGTAATGATGTCATTACCTTGTGCTGATGGTTATTTCTTAGAAGACTGCAATATCCACAAGACCATGAATATAATATTATAGGATCTAGAGATATTTAGTAATCTCTTTTTTAAATAAATAAATGTTAAAAAAATTAGGGCAGCGAGAATAATGTTTGAGGTATTACCATCAAGGAGGGCTAATGTTTTTACAACACAGAAAAATGCAGTGTGCTTTTACTGTGTGAGGGACACTTTTTCCCTGGCAGAAAAGACAGATTTACTCACCCTATAACTGGACAGTTGCATTTTGTCTCACTTGGCTTAATAGATGAGGGCAAGAAAAATTGTGCCTCCACAGTACTCAGGAAATGAAGAACAATTTGAGGATGCTGAAGAGGCATCCAAGTCTGTTCACATAAGCTAGTTCTGATGTTTGAAACACAGGAAGATTTGGTCAATAGATATTCAAGCTAGTTCCACACAAGCTAGCTCACATCAGGAAACAACAAAGCCAGGTGCACACAGCCTAGTGTAACTTAGGAGCACAGCTCTCAGCTGTTCACTGCTGCTCACAGCCTCTGGCTTTACACACCAGTGTAAAGTGCCACTGAACTTAGCTGTGTGGGTCAGTATTGGTGAAGGAGTCTACTCAGTGTGCATCTGGGGCTAGTATCAACACCGTCTTTCTTCCATCAAATAGACAACCTGTCTTGTGGAGGGAAGCTTGAATTTTGGGCAGTGCTGACTGAAAACTATGATAGACTACTTTTTCTGTGTAAATGTAAATGGCAATACTGACGTAAGAATGAATAGGCAAAATAATCAGGAGTAAAATTAGGACAACGTTTCTGACCATGAAAGCAGTGGGCTACAGAAATCATCTCTCTGCAGTGATGGGTAGCAGTAATCAGCTTCACTATTCTGTCTTTCACTTGACTGCACAGAAGAGCCTGCTCTGATGGAGGCCACTTCTCAGAGATTCTGGCACTTGATACTGTTAAGGCAGAATGAGAGGCAAGTGAGAAAAAGAATTAATCAGATTTTTTTTCCCCCTTGTGAAGCTAGGTACAAATAGGGTGCACTTACTTCTGTCATTTCTTTTCCACATATGTGTAACCTTCCAGTGCCTGTCTGCTAGAAAAGAAGATGAAAGCTGCCCAGCCAGGCTCCAGACTTGGCCAGGTGTCAGTGTGGGATGGTGGGTGCAGCAATAGTTGGAAAGCAAACTTCTTGATTTGAATTGCAGAGGATCAGTGTGGACATGGCATGGAATACAAATATTGTTCCAGTATAACAGAATCACTTCAGTCCTTCCC